>NC_066620.1:161690162-161822890 GCF_025201925.1 Gopherus flavomarginatus
CTTGTGATTTAAGAGACCAGTGCTTAGTGAGGGAATTTGCAAGCTGACTCACTAATGTTTTAGTATTATTAGTAGTAAATAATTCCTTGGTATATTTTAAATTGCTCATTTTCATATACACCAGCATATGTCCCTGCACATGTTTCTGATCTCTCTGACATTGGTGTAAATGAATAAATCTACTGAAGTCAGAGTAGTTACACTAATGTCAAACCACTAAAAGTGAGATCAGACTTCAGTTCTCGGCTGCAGCCTAGCTATGTTTATTGTCATCTTAGCATGGGTTTGATTATATTCTGCTTAACATCTATTTTCATTTAATTTTCTCTTTAATTCCTCTAGTAAATACATTTTGATATATTTAAGTTAATTGGAATTACTGACTGTAACATTAGAGGATAATAACTGTCTGGCACCCTTGGAGACAAAGTACAGATCTTCTGACCTAGAAATGATAGCACAATCTGGATTTTCGTTCAAAGGCATGGGGACTGCAGGTTCCATCATCACAAAGGAATTGTTAAAATCAGAAGGCTAGAGAGGCATGGAAACAGTTGAACTGGCTCCAGTTTATGTATTTTCTTTACTTTTGCCCTTTAAACATTTCACTGATATTTTTTGTTTATTTGTAAAGATGACTTTGTGTGTGGAAATTGAGTTTATAGACTGATTTCAGTGACATTTCACTGAAGTTACTCTAGACGGGCTCCTGTGTAAAGGAGATAAAAATCTGGCCTCATATGTTTCCAGTTTTTCCTCACTGACCTATCCTAGAAATAAGCCATTTGATCTTTACAAAAATTAGAATCTGTCAGCTTGGAGAGAGCTGCTTTCCCTACCCCCCAGGCCAAATTTCATACAACTTTGGACAGAAAAGTATATTTTTATAATGAAGGTAAGAATTTATTGGATAGTAAATTATTTGTTACTCTCCAATGATGTGCTGGAGCCTGACAACGATTATACTTTCACTTCTAGATGTTAGCTTATTATTTGTGGGGTTTTAATTAGAAGGCACTTGATGTCAGTGCAAGTTTTGCCATTGATTTCAGTGAGAATACTCTCGGGTCCAAGATATCACAGTTCTTAGAATGAATAATAATGAGTAGAACTTTCAGAAATGCAATCCCTCAAATCATAGGAGTCTGATACTATAATTGACATCAAAAGACAGTTGAGGAAAATTATCTATGCAGTAGAATAAGGAGAAAAAAAGCTGAAATGTAACAAACTTTTTTTTAGTTCGGTTATAGTATGTAGAGAACAGAAGGTCACAGCAATCAGGAGGGAGTAAGCCAAAGTTAGTACCATTCAGGGCCATCCATAAACCATAAATTTACAGCAAAATAGCTATCTGGGTCACAATTACTTATTTTCACCCTCAGTTTACATGCCTAGCTTTGAAAATTTGACATTTAGAAGCTAAAGTTAAAAGGCAAGTATGAAGGCAAAATTGAAAAGCAAAGTGCCTCATCAGGACAGAGGTAGCATTCCACATAGAGTAGGAGAATAGGAAAATACTCCCCACCCCCACAACAGTACAGAATTATGGAGATGGGACAGAGTGGAAGCTCAGAATGGAGGAACTGCCAGGGAGCAGCTACCACCACTCCTTCCAGTGACCACCACTCACTTGTTAAAGTCACCATTTAACAGACCAAACTGGGCTTTAGTTTCTTCTGCTACTCTGATCCCAAAGGAGAGTTCTAATTCCCTCCTCCTCAGCATTTCAGAATATGCCCCAATATGGATTGGGTGGGGGGAAGGGTGGCAGTTCTCTTCTGAGCTCCACCCACACAATAAACTCCATCCACGTGAATTGTCAAAATTAAGCACCACACATAGTTGATTGTACAGCAGTTCAGAATGTGACCATATGTTTCCTGAGCAACTCTGAGCTACTTGAGCTTGGCTCCCCATCACTGGGGTTTGAATACGTTCACAGACTCTGTTAATGGTACTTTCCAAAGACCGCCCATTTGGGATACCAGAATGAGCCATCACTCAAAGTACATTGTGTATGTCTGTGACTTTCCCTTACACAAGATATGGAATAGTTCACATTACCATTTAAATGATCATTACTGGACATCTGAGTTGCATCTCATTGAGATGAATGGGGCAGTTCATAACTTCCAGAGCTATTGCTTCAGACTCTTGGCAGATTCAGGCAGATTTCATTGCATTGGTTATACACCATTCACTTTTTTTTTGTTTGGAACTACAACAACTAGAAACTTGCTTTTTTAAAAATGAAACCTGAGAACTTCAAGCTAGCACTTTGACAGACATGCTAGTAGGCCGTACTGCCACACACTGGCCCAATGTGATCCTGCCTTTCCATACCGCATTCTAACTGTTGATCAGCAGTAAATATCAAAGTCTCCTACCTGCTCGTGCTCTTTGGCTCAGCCTTTCCATGCATATAAGCTTTAGTCTCTCTCACTCTCTGCAGCCATATGAGCCAATGTTTATATGTCTGAAAACACAAAATAAATAGCCTCTAGCAAAAACAGCTTATCATCTAGGACTGAGGAACTGCAGTCTCTTTAGCTATGTAATGTGTATACCTTGGCAAGGTTCTAGTTAAAGCAATGAAACCAACTTAAAAATGATTGCTTCTGTTCAGAAGAATCCTTTGCCACACCTCCCAGGGTCTAGCTGGGACAGTCTAGTGAGGAAGTCAATGAGAAATGAAAGGTTATTCTTTCCAGGGTTAGGGGTAGTTCAACCTTATCCTAATTCCCAGAACTGTCAGAATATGCACATCATAGAGCCACCTGTTTCTTCAGACTCTTTAACACATTTATCTGTCATTGGCTTCCCTCACCAGCAGACCCTGCTACTCAGTGGGTGGTACAGTCTAACTTATGTTTCCTCACCACATCCCCATTCCGAAGCTGGCATAAATAGCAGCCTTTCCTCCACTCTCATTGCCTTTTTATATCCCAGCTAGTTCCTGAGAGCCGCCCTCAGACCCCACCAGGACACACAAGCTGTCTAGCCCCCACCTCCTTCCCTCTGCAGGATTAAAGCAGCCCCAGCAGACGGAGCCTCATTCCCTTCTGAAGTCCTGTATGGTGCAGAAAGAGCCGAATCTGTGCTCATTCATGCACTCTTTGATGGAATTAACTACAGGAGAGCACAGGACATAAATATACACCCCAAATACTCACATGATACAGCTGAAGAAAACCATCAGAGAAAATGAAGAGTAACTGGTAAGAGAGCAAGTGGCATTTGTAAGCAATCAGTAATTAACAGATGACAGAGAAAGTGATTAATTGGTAGCATTTAATACTGTCTGCCTGCTGTCTTCCCTATTTTTTTATTTTTATGACAGTTTTATAAGTAAGAAATGGAAACTGAGATAACATCATAGGAACATTTTGTTGCACTGGTAAAGATAAAAAGCTTAACTCTAAAAGGGTTTGCTTGTCAAGTGTTAGCAATCCCTAAGTCATGTATTTATTTAATATGTCTGACCATGAGCTGAAATGGGATCGCATGATATATCAGAAGCTGTAAATTCATGTTTGAGTTTTTTTTCTGTTCACAGGCAGGCTCCTGTTTTCTTGTACATATGTAGTTTTCTGTGGGCTCTGGTGTCAGCCAACGTCCAGCAGCAAACAAGTAAGGGTCTATCCTTTATCTGTGTTTCATTTCACTGGTATTTTGATAATCAAAAGAGTTCCTCAAAAGTGTTTGATAATCAAAATCGTTTTAGTCACAGCTAAAACCCCTCACTAGCTAGACATCACTTAGACATGGAACTTAACATTTGTGTGAGAGAGTGAAAGCAAGAAGGAGAATTTAGAGAAAGTGATGTCTTTCACAGACTGCTATTTTAAATCTACCATTTTGGGTACACTCTCCATCTTCCTGTCATTGTCTGATTGTTCTTGTTTATCTTCTTGCCATCTAAACAGACCAGAGAGTAAATACATCTCTAAGATGAGGATCACAATCTGGAAATGGATACTAAGGACTGGGTGCAATAAAAAAAAATCCCTCTAGTTAAAGGTTTTTCTGGTAGATGTGGCAACAAACTGGATCCACTGTATTAGCTGACCATCAAGCAGAAATGACTGGATGTCAGCCGCATATCCATTTCAATAACATAGAATAAGCTATTTCTAAGGTGTAAAATGTCAACCTGACATTTTTCTTTACGTCTATGTTGTGAGAAGGAAATCCACATTTATGGTTGAGTCCTTTCAGCAGACAAGAGGCTCTCTGTGGACTGGGAAGGTAGCTCCTTCCAATCTGCATGCATCTTTCTTCTCCATCCAAACGTTAGTAACATTTTCCAGTTTGACTAGATGTTAGACTTGGGTAGAGCTCTTTCCAGCAAATGTTTATTTTGCCTTTTTACTTCTTTAAGATAAGGGGACTGGTTTTTTCCCCAATGCTTGCAGCGATAATTTTAAACAGACAGTATTTAGAAAGTGAGACATGTATTTGGTTTTCCAGGGAAATTTCTTTTACACTCTTGTTCATGTCAATAAAGAGTCAATAAAGAAAGCCTGCAAGTCTCTTTGGCCCCAAACTTATGCTTCACCAAGGCTTGTTATTTGATCAAACATGGCAAGGATGTAGGTGGGAACACCTGGAATATCAAAGAAGGAGTGGATGCCAACAACTTCCTTTCTCAATGGCCACTTCAGCTAGTGTGAGGATTGCTTTCAGTTAGAGAGGCAGTAGATTGAGCTAACTAGTATTTGCTTAAACCACCAAAGGTTCTGGACCAACCGTCCATATAGTGCAGGGATCGGCAACCTTTCAGAAGTGGTGTGCCGAGTCTTCATTTATTCACTCTAATTTAAGGTTGCGCGTGCCAGTAACATATTTTAACATTTTTAGAAGATCTCTTTCTATAAGTCTTATGTATAACTAAACTATTGCTGTATGTAAAGTAAATAAGGTTTTTAAAATGGATAATAAGCTTCATTTAAAATTAAATTAAAATGCAGAGCCCCCTGACTGGTGGCCAGGACCCAGGCAGTGTGAGTGCACTGAAAATCAGCTCGCGTGCCGCCTTCAGCATATGTGCCATAGGTTGCCTACCCCTGATACAGTGCAAGATACATGGGACAGCTGCAATTCACAAACAGTGCTGAGGAAGGGAGAATTACAACCCTTTTCTAATTTAAACACTTAAACAAAAAATGTACAAATAAATCAGCCATCAAATTACTCTGTTAAATTTGAAGACTTCTAAAAGCAGATGCTCATCTGCTTCAGTGGGTCCAGTATATGGCCATTATTCTAATATTACTTTAGTTAATACATATTAATTCCCTTAGCTGGGCAATTTCAGACAATTTCCATTATGTGATGAAGAAGGATGTTTTCTTTGCAGGGTTTCCAGTCACCTTCAGCTCTAACCAAAAGACTGATCTCTGCCCACCAATCAGGACCGGCGAAGATGACTTGCCAGGCAAGTAAAAACTTTGCAGGAAAAAACTGCTGTTTAGACATTGCAATCAGGGTATGTTCAGCTCTGTGATTCTTCAATGCTCACTTAAAAATAAAGAATAATGTCTAGCTGTGCATGTTTGTTCTTGTAGGTTACGACCTGATTTCTCAGTTCGCACTAGATAAAGCTGCCTCCCGAGGAGTCATCCAGAGAGTGGTAGGCTCCACAGCTTTACAAGTGGCTTATAAATTAGGCACAAATGTAGACTTCAGGATCCCAACCAGGTAACATATTTAGTTGTTTTACTTTAAAAGTCTGTTTTAGCATATTGTCCCCCTGAAAGTTTGCCCCCCTCCGGAAATAACTAGTTCTTCAGCTGGGGTTGGCAAAGCTCTTGGAATGGATACAATGTATCCAGTGTCTCCACCCCCCCCTTTTGTTTTTGTGTGATGTCACTAGACTAGATTGACTAGACAGTAATAACTAGAGGGCTTCTTTCCCCTACCACTAGTGCTGCTCGGAGGGCTGGAATTTTCCAGCTAGAAAGGGTGTAACCTCTGGGAACTGATGCCAGTAGCTGGAGAGGGCTGTGTGGAAAGGCTAGGGGGGCATAATGGGAAGGTGGGACTGGGTGAGTGCAGAGGGGCAGAGAGAAGATCCTTTCAGTGGAGATGCCTCACAGATGGCTTTGCCAGGGAGGAGGAAGAGAAGAGATCTTTTTGCCAGTGTGATAGTCACAGGGGAAAGGTAAGGAGGAGGAGAATGGATTGAATGGTGGTTTATTTCAGTCCTTTGGGAAGAGAGTGCACACATGCTCCCACTTCAGTATCAGTCACATGACATAGAAAAGTTGAAAACCTTTCCCCCATGTTTCACAGACAGATTGCTACAGGAGATTGTATTTTGGAATCTAATCATTTTTACATTCTATGGGCCAGACCCTTGGTTCCAGGTGAGTTCTGGTTAGCACAGGACCAGAGGGGGTTACAGGATTAAGATGCCTTACCCAAACCTGGGAGAAACTGGGAGCTGGTTCAGCTCCTGATGTGAGTTAGAACAGCTTCACTTATCCTGGCTGATGATGCCCCTCAATGGACCATTATTTAACTGGGGATCACCGGAAAGCAAAGTGCTGCTGCTATGCCTCAGCTGGTCCTCTCGCACCCCTTCCTGCCACTAGTACATTGTGGCTGCTTTGTGCTTAATTAGTAGGTTAAAGTTAGACTCCAGCGTAACTGTCTGGTTAAACTGGGTTTATGGTTGCTTTGCATTACTGCAGTAACACAAAGCAGCTGCAGTCTCTGGATCCTGCATCTTTTATGACCATAAAAGAAATGGGAAGTTAATGTCATTAAAAAGGGGGAGATTCTCAGCTTTTCAGTGTAATACACAGTTCTTGTTTCTAGCCTTGGAATAGCCTGAGATATAAATTAAAATGTTACAACTCTGAAGTCTGATCAAAAAGCTATTTTAGGTCATTCATAGAGGTGATTTATTGCCACATATGGTAACTGAGCACCTGTCTTCAGTGCACCGTTAGCTCATGCTGTAACTAGAGTGTTGCCCCTAACCTGACTCCTGTCTACATACCAAAATCTCTAGCTTGATTTAGGTGGTGCTTTAAGCTCCAGTTAGTTGGGCTGTCAGTGGGTCTGGGTTGAAGTGTGAGTGCAGCTGATGCTCGAGTTAGGAGCACAGTGGGAATGCAACTACTCTATGTTGCTAATCCAATCACTCAGTGCGGCGCAAGTGTACTTTTGCAGTGTGGCCACTTTAACTTGAGTGTAGATAATTCGAGCTAACACTGCAGTGGAGTCAAGCCCTAAAGCAACACATAGTCCAAGTAAAAATTATTTAAAACTCTCTAAAACATTTCTCTAATAGATATTCTGTGACTAGGTGGTATACACAACACAGGATGGTTAGGTGTGGTTTATGGGTTTTATTGGCATGAATTTGGGTTGGCTGAATTACTCAAGAGCATTAAAGTAGTGAGAGAGCTATGGATGCCACCCCACAGAGACTGAAACTTCTTTGATGTGACCTGAATAACTCAGGCTTTGTCACTGTGACTTATGTAGGCATCTCATATTCCTTCTAATAAACCTTTAGACTGCACCACACCAACACTTATTCATATGTAATATTTTAATACAAGTTTTTGAAACAGCAGCCAACACATTACAGCTTAGGTCCAGGGAGTGTGTTCTCCTGCACTCTCCTTTTTTTGTAAGCCATTGGGGGGAGGGATGGCTCAGTGGTTTGAGCATTGGCCTGCTAAACTCAGGGTTGTGAATTCAATCCTTTGAGGGGGCCACTTAGGGATCTGGGGCAAAATCAGTACTTGGTCCTGCTGGTGAAGGCAGAGGCCTGGACTCAATGACCTTTCAGGGTCCCTTCCAGTTCTGTGAGATAGGTATAGGTATCTGGTTTTGGGTCCCATTGAAGGACTGGCAGTGGCATTATTAGGTAATGACTAAACTCCCGGCAACCTAGTGGCTATAATGTATTACAGCCAGGCTGTTCTCTTAGGATATGTCTTCACTACCCTCCGGATTGGCAGGTAGGGATTGATTTATCGTGTCTAGTCTAGACACGATAAATCAACCCCGAGCGCTCTCCCATTGACTCCTGTACTCCAGCTTGGCAAGAGGCACAGGCAGAGTTGATGGAGGAGCAGCAGCAGTCGACTCACCACAGTGAAGACACCACGGTAATTCAATCTAAGTATTTCGACTTCAGCTACATTATTCATGTAGCTGAAGTTACATAACTTAGATCAATTAACTCCCCCCAGTGTATACCAGGGCTTAGATGCTGAAATAGAATTTTGTATAGAGCCATAAGCATCCTCTATAAATTTAGTGGTTTCAATGGGCTTGTTTCTGCACTGCATTGTGCTGTGTGTAGGCACTTCTGAGGTGATTGACTCCCATGCAAAGCATAATTGTAGTTATGCTGCTGGCTGTGAGCCAAAGTCCAAACTCCAAAAGGGCATAGTTAAATCAAAAGAGGGAAGTGATTAGGATCAATCTATGCTGCACTTGTTCTCCAGCTGGGAGTAAGTGGCTCGAGTAAAACAGAGCAACCATGAGGCAGCCTCACCACCTCTACAATACTATGTTCTGTATTTGCTGTTCTGCTGGTGTCCATGTTTGTACTGCCATTACTGTGATGCCATTACTGTGCTGCCCCTTAGCATGTCAACATCCCTTTACATTGTAATTGAGTGATAAGAGACTCCCTTTTTTCACATGCAGGCTTTTGAAAAAAAATCATACTAGTGAAGTATTTATGGCATGTAAGCAGGGATGAGGTCTAGTCATTCTAATACATTGTATTAATAGACTACCATTCATTGTCCCCAAAGTGACCCACAAATATTGGAGATTGGAATTATATTGAGTGGTGTCCCAGTACACAAATACTATAATTCTGCAAACTGCGTGGTTGGGTTCTCAGATTAAGTTTTCCCTAGGGTAGAAACCAAAGTGCTTGACAAATTTCTAGTGCAAATAGTACAACATTTGTTTACAAGGGTCTGGTGAGCTCCCTTTAACGGGTGAAATGCCAACTAAATTACATTAACAAGATGTAAGGCAACAAAAGGAGCTTTGTAAATTTCCATATGGAGATTTGTATCACCTGCAGAGGACTCTCAGAAGCTGTTTTCACTGTTACTCCCTTCAAAGACTGTGTGAGAATAACATTTGTCTGCGAAGAAGGGCTCCTTTGAAGGTCCTGCTATTCTGGTCCAGGCCATAAATAGTCTTCTACTGCCTTTTCTTTTTATCTTGAGTATCAAACCTGTATGCAACCATACAACTGATGTTGATGTCACACGGTAATAGAAAGGATAAAAAGCAGTAACCTACCAGCAAGGCATTAATTTATCTAAAAGGGCAATGGAGCCCACCTAAGGAAACAGATCTTAAAGAAACAAATTTATACTGCAAATCAAAAACAAGGATAAGTTAACCTTTTGAATGGTCAGTTTCTGCCACCCTTACACAAAGTGATTAGTGCCTGGCACCACAAGTAGTCCACTGAAATCAATGGGCTAGTCAAGGGGTATTCAAAGTGAATAAGGGTGGCAGAATTCCTAAACAATTAAAGGAATCTTTCTGGTGTGCATTAGGGTTATGGGTTTAATAACTCTCATGTCCCACTGAAACATTCTTTTAAAAGAAAGTGGTAATGTTAAAAAAGTTTGCTAAAGGTGAACTGCAAAAGAGTATACAGAAAGAAAACCACCTTTAAAAAACTGTTTATGAATTCAGATCAGTAACAAAATATCAGCCTGCTTCTGCATTCCTTGTGCACTCATAACTGTTAGTGGTATTTCTGGGTACATGCAGAAAGCAGGATTAGGCCCTATATAGAGAATTAAGAATTATAAATACATAAGGTTGAAATTCTGCTCTGATACACATCCTTCGCAGCCCCACAGTAGAGGAGGGGGTAAGTCAGGTCAGAATTTGGCCTATATTCTTAATATATATTTGCAAGTTAGCTTTTCTTTGACTCCTCTGCCAAATTCTAAATCCAAAATGTCTTGATTTCTCTCCTCCATATGTTAGGGCTATCAGATGCACGTATAGGACTGCAGTTTCATGCTTGAAGTGCTTGTGTCACCAATGGTGGTCATAGGGGAAACATGGAACCTGGTTCTCCAGACTTTGAAGGGAGATGAAGGAAGAATTATCAGCAAATATTTTGTTTAAAATATTAATATATTTTACCATAGTTTCTAATTTTGCCTTAGTCAATATGGCAGAGTCTGAGCCAAATTCTGTACTCAGTTCAGGGCCAGTTCCAGGGTTTTTGCTGCCCCAAGCAGCAAAAAGAAAAAAAAAAGCCACAATCACGATATGCAGCTTTACTGCCGCCGTTTCAGTCTTCGGTAGCAATTCGGCGGCTGGTCCTTCGCTCCGAGAGGGAGTGAGGGACCCGCCGCCGAATTGCCACCAAAGACCCGGATGTGCCACCCCTCACCGCTGGCCACCCCAAGCAGCTGCTTGCTGAGCTGGTGCCTGGAGCCGGCTCTGACTCAGTTACACTGATGTCAACGAAGCCTGTGGAATTACTCTACATTTATACCAGTATAACTGAGATGAGAATCTGTCTGCTCACCATTCAGTAGTTATGCTGTAAAACATGTACAAAAATAGGTAATCTCCTTCTCTAAACATTTCTTGTTTTTGGTTCTGCCAAGTTCAGCAGCTGCTCTGTGAGAATGCAGTTCTTAGGTTTTCTGACAGCAGGGCTGAGTTATTAAATACGAATATTTAGCTATGTTTATGTAAAGTCATTGTCTTTTCCTTTACTGTTACATATATATTTCTATTCATTTTGTTTTCTCTTAAAGGAAACAGTAGCTCTGATTAGACAATCAATTCCCTTCTTTCTATCCGACTTCCAAAAGTTACAATATTTCTTTATTTTAATTTTTTAAGGCAGAGGAAGGGCTGTCTGAGATTCTCTCATTATTTCCCCTGTTGCCAGATTCTGCCCCCACCTCTTTCAGAGACATCATGATGTGGAAGCGTTTGTTGTAGCTGAGGGGCATATGAGTTCTTATGGGGTGATTGAATTTGATGCAGAGAAAGACGAAGCCAATTGATAGATTTGAACTGAGGGGTGATGTGATCACACAGCAGCAGGAGAAAAAGATGATTGAGTGGCAAAATCTTGGATATACAAGTGGTAAGGATAGGTCAGATGCAAGGAGTCCACAGAGATGAGGGTTGTAGTAGTTGAAGAGAAATGCCCTATGCATGAACTAAGGATTTAGCAGAAGGGATAGAGAGAAGTATACATTTAAGAGATATTATAGAGGAAGAAGTCCACCGAAAGCAGTGAAAGAGTCCCATTGTGGGGGAGGAGGGATGGAAAGAGGGTATGAAAACAACCCTGAGGCTATAAAGCTAAGTGATAGGGAAGACAGTGGATTTGTCACTGCTTGTAAAGAAGGGAAGGAACAGAGAGGGGTTAGGAGAAGAGACGGAAAAAAATCAGATTTTGACATTTTGTGTTAGAGGTGGCAACATAAAAAACAAACCAAAAGGATTCGAACAATAAGATTTAACCAAAATCCTATTCTGCAAGGCACATATACATAAACATCTCCATACTCCGTTCCAAATCCCACTCTACAGGTTTATCCATATATAGGTACATCCCCAGTTACATATGTATGTTCTCCTCAGTATATACAGGCATATCATAGTCTGCACAGACATACCATCTACTCCTGGGGGAATTCTGCGCCAAAAAATAAAAAATTCTGTGTACAAACATTTCAAAATTCTGCATATTTTATTTGTCAAAATAACACTATATAATCACACCAGTTTCAATTATTTTGGTAATTTATTTCAAAATACCTGTCAAGACTATGTCAATAACAAAAAAGACAACAAAAAACTTCCCCCAGGAGTAGAGAGTTAAAAAACCCCACCTTTGACAACCCTGTTCCTATTTCTCTGCCTCCTCCACCTCCGGAGTCTAGCCCAGCCCCGCTCCTAGGGCGGGTGCAAGGATGTTTCATGCCCTAGGTGAAACTTCCACCTTGCGCCCCCCCCAAGCCCTGTGGCAGCTCTCCACCCCACCTCTGCCCTAAGGCCCCCCCCCCGTGGCAGATCCCCCAAGCCCTCAGGCGCCCCCCCTGCGCAGCTCCCCCCCTCTGCCCTGAGGGCCCCCCCACAGCAGCTCCCCCTGGCCCGGGGAGCTGTGTGGCAGCTCCCCGCCCCAGCTCACCTCTGTTCCGTCTTCTCTCCGAGCATGCCATCACCGCTCCACTTCTCCCGCCTCCCAGGGTTGCGGCATCAATCAGCTTAGGGGCCGCAAGCCTGGGAGGCGGGAGAAGTGAAGCAGCCACGGCGTGCTCAGGGAGGAGGCGGGGCAGGGGTGAGCTAGGGCAGGGAGCAGTTCCCCTCCGTGTCACGCCCCCCCTTGCTCCCCTCCCTGCACCCCCTCTGCCCCAGGTCCCTCCGCCTAAATGCCAACAATGACCGGGGCGGCCAAAGATCCAGTTTCCATGGTCGCTGCCGAAGGACCTGAAATGCCGCCTCCCAAATGCTAGTGCCCTAGGCGACCACCTAGGTCGCCTAACGGGTTGCACTGGCCCTGCCCTCTCCAGCCAGCCAATCACACCCCCACACTGCAGAGCCCAGCTGCAAGGTGCCGCCCAACCCAGATAGTCATCCCCTACCCTTCCCAGAGCCTAGCTTGGGGCATCCCCTAGCCCAAACAGTCATACCCGCTACCCTACAGAGCCCAGGGATCCAGAGGGAAAGACAGACTGATGCTGGGTCCCAGGCTTGAATGGAGTTTCCTATGTGCTACCTCCTTCCTTCAGTATGTGCTGGGAACCACAGCTGCTGGGAAAACCTCCAGCTCCCCCTCCCTCCAGCATTGTCTTCTATTTGTGAGCTGGGGAGCTGGGCATTGTCAGATACAGCAGTGCCAGCAGCTCTGCAGCACAAGTTCTGCAGGGAATAAAGAAATCCGGTGCAGAACATTGCGGAACTACTAACTGCAGTCTGTAACCTATCATTTAAATCAGCTTCTGTACCAAATGACTGGAGGATAGCTAATGTGATGCCAACTTTTAAAAAGGGCTCAAGAGGTGATCCTGGCAATTATAGGCCGGTAAGCCTGACTTCAGTACCGGGCAAACTGGTTGAAACTATAATAAAGAACAAAATTATCAGACACATAGACGAAAATAATTTGTTGAGGAAGAGTCAACACGGGTTTTTCACCAAAGGCTCTTAAGCAAAGTAAGTGTCATGGGATAAGAGGGAAGGTCCTCTCATGGATTGGTAATAGTTAAAAGATAGGAAACAAAGGGTAGGAATAAATAGCCAGTTTCAGAATGGAGAGAGGTAAATAGTGGTGTCTCCCAGGGGTCTGTACTGGGAGCAGTCCTATTCAACATATTCATAAATGATCTGGAAAAAGGGGTAAGCAGTTAATACAAAATACTCAAGATAGTTAAGTCCCAGGCAGTCTGCAAAGAGCTACAAAAGGATCTTTCAAAACTGGGTGAGTGGGCAACAAAATGGCAGATGAAATTCAATGTTAACAAATGTAAAGTAATGCATATTGGAAAACATAATCCCAACTATACATATAAAATGATGGGGTCTAAATTAGCTGTTACCACTCAAGAAAGAGATCTTGGAGTCATTGTGGATAGTTCTCTGAAAACATCCACTCAATGTGCAGGGGCAATCTAAAAAGCAAATGGAATGTTAGGAATCATTAAGAAAGGGATAGATAAGAAGACAGAAAATTTCATTTTGCCTCTATATAAATCCATGGTATGCCCACACCTTGAATACTGTGTACAGATGTGATCACTCCATCTCAAAAAATATATATTGGAATTGGAAAAGGTTCAGAAAAGGGCAATGAAAACGATAAGGGGTATGGAATGGCTTCTGTATGAGGAGAGATTAATAAGACTGGGACTTTTCAGCTTGGAAAAGAGAAGACTGAGGGGGGATATGAAAGAGGTCTATAAAATCATGACTGGTATGGAGAAAGTAAATAAGGAAGTGTTATTTACTCCTTCACATAAACAAGAACTAGGAGTCACCAAATGAAATTAATAGGCAGCAAGTTTAAAACAAATAAAAGGAAATATTTATTCATGCAACGCACAGTCAACCTGTGGAACTCCTTGCCAGAGGATGTTGTGAAGGCCAAGGCTATAACATGGTTCAAAAAAGAACCAGATAAATTCATGGAGGCTAGGTCCATCAATGGCTATTAGCCAGGATGGGCAGGGATGTTGTCCCTAGCCTCTGTTTGTCAGAAACTGGGAATGAGTGACAGGGAATGGATCACTTAATGATTGCCTGTTCATTCCCTCTGGGGTACCTAGCATTGGCCATTGTTGGAAGACAGGCTACTGGGCTAGATGGATCTTTGATCTGACCCAGTATGGCCATTCTTATGTTCTTAACCTGAATTCTGCATTGCACAGTGACACAGAGTCCCCTAGGAGTAATATAGGTGAAGGCACAACCACTTATTTCGTACCCCTATCAGAAATACAAGAGTTAAGGTTATGCTATGGCAAATCTCACCCCCTGCATTCCATCTCCCAACACACCATCTTTTCCTGCTACCCAGGTAGTAGCAGGCATGGAGTTCACAGTATAAGGAGGAGAATTAGTGGCAGTACTAGGTTAATATTTTAGGTTAAGTCTATACCTGGACGCTCCTTTGTGACTGCAGTTTAATCACGTTCCTTCCTGCTGATGCTTTGGAGCCTCCTACTGGAATACAGGCTGAGGCACTTAAAGGCTCTATTGTTTATAGTGCAGCTGTTAATCTGGAAGGACTAGTTTATTATATTAATTAAACTGTGTTCTGAGATAGATAACTTATTCTAAGACTATTTTCTCATTTTTCTGCATAGGCCAGTCTAGTGGCTGAATTGCCATTAGTGAAGGACCAGTAAGCCCTACAAAGCCAAGGCAGATTGCTTCTTTGGGTAGCCTACTTGTTCTCTGGAAATTGTTTTTGTGTGTTGTCCTGATAGCGTAGCCTGGCACATCCCCATGCCTTATCAGGCTTAGTAAATCATATTTCTCTTTTTATAAGAATTTTAAATGTGGACAGATAAGAAAAAAACTACCTAATCAAAAGGTTTATGAGAGTATAATAGCAGTATCTGTAGCAAGTTTAAATAGCATAATCTTTAAACACTGTCCTATCTGGTGAGATGCATTGACACAGCTTTCTAGAAAGAAGCAAATTTCAGTTATTTTAGACTGCAATGTTGCAAGAAACATTAGACTGTTCTGTGTTTCCAAATTGCATATTTTGAAGGGTACGTAGTAAAATAATGCAAATAATAAAAAGCAGAGGGATTAGCTATTTCATAATAGTAAATCTGTTCTCTAGTGCATGTAGCACTGAAATTGAATACCACAGAATACAATAAATTTTGAAGTGTGAGTTCTTACCTTTTATATAATTTTCAAACAAGTAACCTACTTCTGCTAAAGCAATTGTTAATACATAATAAATGGCTATCGTTGGGTAGATCAACAAAATGTGTTTGAAAAAACAATCATGGAACTTTAGAAATGAAACAGTTCTGCACTGATTAGAAAGAGCATTATAATATCACAACAGATTTAAAAAACAGGATTGACTGGTTGGTTTGATAGGCCATAGGTGCACAGCACTATTATAGAAGACCTTGATTTAATTCATAATATTGGCCTCTGATTGCTTGAGCCATCATGGACAGAGAGCTTGGCATGAACATTATGTAATGTAGGAAGAGCCCACACTGATGAAGCACAGTTTCTTTTGCCAAATGAGGAGCAACACGAATGGCTGAAAAAGGGTTCCCCTCAAGTTCTCCTCAGTGGAAGGATAGTAGCTGTAGTATTGTTCTTTTGAGAGATGGACTCTTATTTCTCTCAGAGATGACAGTCAGAGAGGACTCCCCCACAAAAACCAATCTACTGTGCTTGATCCTATACAGGTTTTTGTATCCCAATGGATTGCCTGAAGAATATTCCTTTCTAACTACATTTCGGATGACTGGAAGCACACTTCAGAAAAGCTGGAGTATTTGGCAGGTCCAGGATTCGTCAGGAAAAGAACAAGTTGGAGTGAAGCTTAATAGTCAAACAAAGGCTCTTGAGTTTTCTTATAAAGGGCTGGATGGAAGTCTCCAGACTGCAACCTTTTCACATTTGCCTTTTTTATTTGATTCCCAATGGCACAAGGTTATGGTCAGCGTGGAAAAGAGCAATGTCACTCTTTTTATTGACTGCATAATGATAGAATCCTTACAGATAAAGCCCAGGGGCAAAATCAGCCTGGATGGCTTTGCTCTGCTGGGAAAACTTACAAATAATCCTCAAATTTCAATTCCGGTAAGTTTCAAAGTCTTATATCATAGAAAAAGTGCTAGAAAATCTTCTCTCTTGTAACATTTTTTCTGGTGAACATATCTTCAAATATCTTGTGACCAACTAAGGGGTTTTAAAAAGTACAGACCAGTTTAGGGTTAAAATTAAGTTTTAGCTCTTTATTCCAATAAAATTGAATCAAGTCAGGCTTATAATGCAGCAAATTATCTTAAGATATTTTTGTTGTCAACCATATTATTTTTGTGAGAAGACTAAATCAAAACCAAGGCATAAGTTTGAAAGGATGCAGTGCTTGGCACAAGACAGCCCTTGAAAACTAGCAATAAGGTGCACATTTTTAACAGAGAGGGTAATTAACCATAGGAACAAAATTACCAAGATGAGAGGTGGATTCACCATCACATGACATATTTAAATCAAGTCTGGATGTCTTTCTAAAAATAAGGTCTAGTTCAATTTGAATTTATGGCTGATACAGAAAGTACTGGGTGAAATTCTATGGCCTCTGTTATGCAGGAGATCAGATTAGATCATAATAGTCCTGTCTGACCTTAAAAGCTATGAAAACAACATGCCCTGAATATATGTCACAGATAATACCCAATTTGATGGACTATTAACCCTAAAAGTTTCATTTATCTTGTACTAGTATATGTTTTGTTTCTCCTTGCCTTTTTTGCATTCTCTTTAAACTGAATAAAGAAATCAATTGTTGGGAATGGGGCGGAGGGGAGGAGGGGATGGGGGTGTGAAGTTCTACGCATTTCACTCAAACTGACTATGCTATATACTATATAAATACCTCAACATTCTTTGTTATGTAGGGGGTCCAAGCACATTTAAATGTGTTGTTGGAATATATTACTTAGAGTAGTATAATTTTTAAAAGAAATTAAATTGAGTTTCCTAGTCTCCTTTTCCAATATTTATCGTACAGAATAGCTTGGCTTTTTATTGGTGTACTATAAAAATATGTTATTTTAAGATAAATTCTTTATCGTTTATTGTCACTATGATTGCTAAGGAGAGTTGGAGGTATAGCTCTTTTAGAAAATTATGCTGGCCTTTGAGCCTTTACAAGGATTTATGCTCAAGATTTCTGGTATGTTTTTCAGAGGCTAAAAGTTCATGTGGCTTTACATTGTATGCTATCATTCTTTTTTATCTGAGGATAAACCAAATAATCCATTATAGAAACTAAATAATACAGAGTACATTATAGTTTGAAAATGGAAAAAAGACCCTCTTGAAAATAGGCCTTGCCAATTGTTTGTGATAAAACCCCCACCCATTAGCCCCTTACTGTTCAAATTCTAAATGCGCCGTCTAGATTCTCAGATGAGGTAAAACTGGTGAAGCTCCATTGACTTCAGTGGTATTACTGCAGTTTATACCAACTGAGGATCTGGACCCAAAGGATCTCAAAGGTATTTAGTCATCTAACTCCTGTGGATTTCCCCAGTCTCCTAGTTATAATTATAGGTCAGTTATATAAATCAGTGTTTTATCATAGGTTAGCTACAAACTTATTCCTGTTACTGAAAACAAGAAAGGAATAAACGTCAATAAAATAGTGATTAATTGACTGTTGATACAAAGTGTTGAGCTCCCATAGCTCCCACTGGTTTTAGGGAATTGAGGATGTACAGCACCTCACTGTAGGCACTTGCATTTTGCTGGCGCTGACCCTCAAGCTGCAATCATAGAATCATAGGAGATTAATATTGTAAGAGACCTCAAGAGGTCATCCAGTCCAACCCCCTGCTCAGAGCAAGAGCAGCATCAACTAAATCTTCCCAGCCAGGGCTTTGTCAAGCCAGGCCTTAAAAACCAAGGATGGAGATTCACCAACTCCCTAGGTAACCCATTCCAGTGCTTCGCCACCCTCCTAGTGAAATAGTGTTTCCTAATATTCAACCTAGATCTCCCCCACTGCAACTTGAGACCATTACTCCTTGTTCTGTCATCTGCCACCACTAAGAACAGCCTAGCTCCATCCTTTTTGGAACCCCACTTCAAGTAGTTGAAGGCTGCTATCAAATCCCCCTTCACTTTTCTCTTCTGCAAACTACATAACCCCAGTTCCCTCAGCCTCTCCTCATAAGTCATGATAAATCCCCTAATAATATTCGTTACCCTCCATTGGACTCTCTCCAATTTGTACACATCCCTTCTGTAGTGGGCAGGACACCAAAACTGGACATATTCCTACTTAATTTATATGTTTAAATAGGTTAACCAGTCTGAACCAATTAAATGGCATGTAACATCTAAAAGGCAGCTCTTATCAACATGTAGTGCACAGAAGTAGATTTGTTCCGTAGCGCAGATTAGGAGAATTGCTTAAATGTAGTGTGCTATAACCAATGGATGTTGCCTACATTTTTTTCTGCTCATGTTTACGCTGTGTATTTGAAGTTCAAAAGGTGGAACTCCTGGTACAAATGGTCAGTTAACACAAGAAATTGATGTACTGAAGTAGGGCCTTGGAGAAGCAGAATCAGATTGAAAGAATATAGGTGGGGAATCCTGCAATGAAAAAGAGACATAAAGGAAGTGAAACTTAAAAAAAAAAAGAACAAAAAAGAGAAAGAAACTGTACCAGATGGGTTCAGAATATACGTAGAGTATTCTTAGTTTATTTCAGTATAAATTTAATAAAGAGCAGATAACATGCTACCTGTCAGATACAGAGATGTGGGCAGTCAGGGCTAGTGTTTAGAGCAGGAGTTGGTAACTGGAAGTAGGAGCTCAGGGTCAGAGCCAAAGGTCAGATGTTAGAGCTGGAAATCAGGAATTGGAGCCTAGAATTAGAACCAAAGTCCAAGGCCAGAGCTGAAGTCAAGAATGAGGGTCAGAAGCTGGTTCCCTGAGAGTGAGGAAGGGCTGGGAACAACTATGGGTTTTAAACAGCCAGCACCCTACTGCTGTTCTTAAGATCAGGCCTGCTGATCCCCTCTACCAGTCAGGCAGTCTGACCAATCAGGTGATTCTGCTGCAAGCCAACTCTGATTCAGCTGAGTCCTCTGGTGCTCACTAGGCAAGTAGAACTAGTGGTCCCAAGCTCAGCTATAAGCTCTCGTAAGCCAATATGAACACAACAAATTAGTAATCTTACAAGACCCACCTGTGTTACCTGCCCTTCCTACCATGGGATCCTCTTCAGTTTTTGTATATACTGTAGTTGCATATAGACCCCTCCATCTGCATTTTCTGAGAGCATGAATTTGGGAGTATGAGCATTTCTCCCATTGTCACTATTTTAGCAAAGATTTTCTCCAGTCTTCTTGAGAAAGGGGCTCAGTTAAAGAGCATCTTGCTTCCACTTTTCCTCTAGGATATTATGAATTCTCAGGTCTTAAAACTCAGCATGTCCAAAGGAAGGAGCATATGAGCTGGTACCTTTATCAGTGTTTCTAACACTTTTAAGGTATATTTACAGGACAATCCTATAGGCTAAACTTCACAGAAAGAACTGGAACTTAATGCAGAATAATATTTCTCTTGTGTGGATGCAGTGAATATAGTGTAAAAGAAATTGGAACACAGAACATACCTACAATCCTAGTTCCACTTAAGCCAATGGGAGCTTTGCCATTGATTTAAGTGGGGCCAAGATTTTACCCCTAATGTTGAAAGAATGCTTATATATGCTTAATACAGCAAATACTTTTCTGAAGAACAGTCGAATAGTGTATAAAGTTAACCCTTCTAATATATAAATCCCCTTCTACATGTAAAGACACTGTTTACAAGAGTTCGGTTCAATATAAATTCCAATTACTAAAGTTGCCATTGATTGTACTGGGAGCCCCAGGCATATATGAGTGATAATCTGGTTTTAACTTCACTCAGTGATTATTCTAACTGAGGCTCCTCATGTTTCTGAATAGTCTCAATTTATTTTGCTCATTTGTGCTGGTGATTTCCATTTTTCACCTGCTATTTAGCATGTATTTTCCTCCCAAACACTCCCTTCTCCCACATTCCGAATATCCTGTTGCATACTGAAACACCCCAATACAAAACACTGATTTTCTGTAAACTACATGGAAGAAGATTGTATTGCAGGATTATACAGTGTAACTCTGAAATTTGACCCTACATAACCCACATTAAAAATACCACTGTTTAGGCTGTGTATCAAAGAATTAATGGAAGGACCTAGGGGGTTGATTAACTGCTCTTTTACAGTGGTGTAAAATCAGTGATTTAAGTGAAAGGAGCATCAATAAAGATCAAAAGGATCTCAATACAGATCTGATTAATTGTATTTTTATAGCTGTTTTACCTTTTGAATCACCCACTAGATGGCAATAAATCCAGTGAGGCACACACAAGTCAATTCACTGAACAGGTAGTTCAACAGATTATAGAAAATGTTTTAGATTTATTCTAAATGCAGTGGAACACATTTTCTTAAAGCATGTTAGACAGCTAAATGTTTCAGTGAGAGTTGGCTCTTGTGCTATTGTATATCAAATACTACCTTGGAATCTCAGGCCTCATTTAGATCCCACTTATGCTTAATCTACCTCAGTTCTTGCACAGCACAGATAAAACAGTAGCATTTTTGGCTCTATTGTTAATGTTTTGCAAGCCTGCTGGCATTTTACAGGCATTTCCAGATACCTTAGGGATGAGATCATGTACAGAAAAATAGAACTAGCCCAAATAATATATATTTGTTATTTAAATATATAATAAATTAACCTCCCTAACAATATTGGAAAATGGATGTTAATCTAGTAACCATTTAATTCCTATAAAACGCTAAATTATTGCATTTATAAGACACCAATCACTATAGTATCTAGGCATTGTAAAATGGTGTGCTTTGTGTATGGTTACATAATAATTCTGAAATGAATGGGTTGTAGCAGACCCTGGGCATGATGAAGTAATCAGCTGACATTAGGGCCCAGTTAAATGATTTCCATCACATAACCATAATTCTATAATGCAGGTATATGAAATTAGATATTCTAAATCAACCATAGTAAAGATGAGAATGACAAGATTTGTTCTGTGTGTGTGTGTATGTGTAAAACATAGTGGTAAAATATGTAAAACATAATGGTAAAAATCACATGTCATATACTGCATTTGCTTTAAGTATAATATTTGATAGATAGAATGATTCAGAAAATAATCTTTAGTTAACCATAATTAACTTTGTGTTCAACTTTATGCAACTTACTTTTTTCTCAGGTGTATAATCCCCTGGACATTAATGGGGCTGCATGCATGAATCATTTCTATTTACATGAGTAAAGCTTGCAGGATTGACCTCTTATTTTAAAATGCACCTGTCCCAATGTCTCTTTCACATATGACTCCGTTATCCACTGCTAAAAAACACAAGAAAATAGTGAAATGAGAAAAGCTATTTTAATAGGCTTAGTTTATATTAGTTCTAAAATCTCCATGTTCTTTTCTGAGCATCTCAATTCTGCATTTCTCCCCTAATAACTCTTTGTGCTGATGTGTATGGGAAGAAAGTATGACAAAGTATCCTCATATGTGTGCAAAGCACCCTCAAAATATTTTTCCGATGTAAGAAAAACAGTGTCATCCTTCATTACCTGTTCAAGAGAATATAATCCATGGTCAGTTTGTTTATGACAGTTTGGTTATGTGGGAAGAAATCTATAAAGCAAGGCTAGGCTGCAGATGCTCTTTTTAAAAACTGTCACTCTCTTTTCTTTAATTGGCTCCAAGCCAGCTGTAGCTTTGAACAATTCACTCATAGTTAAACTTTTTATTTTCATTTTAAAAATAGCTTTCATCTAAGCCTAGTTATACATTACATCCAAAACCAACCAACCAAACAAAAAACATTAAGGTTGCAAAGTCAAGTATTCAAAAGTTAGGAAATGCCAGAATTAAGGATGCCAGTACAACCTTAATTTGTATCCCCCTCTTCCTTTGCCTTTGGAAGTCTGTATTATGATATAGTCTTGAATTATACAGTCATTTTTTTCCCACAGGCCCCCTTCTCATTCAGTGAATGATAGTTATTCAGTGTTTTTGTTTAATGGGGCATTTCTATGGTGCTGTCACCATATTATCTGAGCTCTTCACAAAAATGAATGAATGCATCTTCACTATATCCCTGTGAGATTAGCTGGGGAACTGAGACACAGAGCGATTAAGGTCAAAATTGTCAAGTATTCACCAAATTTGGATGTACAATTTGAGATACTGAGGGCCTGATTATTTTGTGTTTAGCATTATTTAGCACTTTATATGTCAAACCACAGCTCCCATTGACTTCAGTTGGAGCTGTAAATGCCCAACATTTCTGTACATCTGTCCCCCATGCTGGGCACCCAGAAAATGAGGAACATACAGTTAGTGGCCAAATGTGAAAATTATGGTTTAGGTGACATGCCCAGCATTGCATAACATCTCTGTGGCAGAGGCAGGGGTAGAATCCAGTTCTCCAGAGTAACATTCAACTGCCTTTAGTTTAAAAATCCATGCTTTTGTCTCCTAAAATCCCATGCCTCATTCACTACACGCTTTCCAATTTATGCAATAAATGAAGCAGGAGTTCTACATACAACAGTCTCCTTCAGTACACAACCATGAATCATTCCAAAAGCCTTTCCATTTTGTGCACTGAATGAGGCAGGAATCCTGTGGAAAAAAATAGCATGTGATCATGTAATTGAAGACTGTAGTATCATGCATACATATGAGGACCCAACTGAAGCTTGTACATGGCAACCCTTAATTCTGGCATTCACTAACTTTTCAGTGTTTAACTTTGCAGCTCTAACATTCATTTAATGCAGTTTTTTAATGAATATTTTTTAAAAATTGTAAAACAAAACAAACAAAACCAGATAACCAGACTAAAACAGAAATTCCAACACTCAGAATCATAACTGACCCCCAACTTGGGTCATCAGCAGGGTCCAGACTTTTAGAACCATAGCACAGATTTCTACCACTTGATCTAATACACTAAATGGTGGCAGTGGTAGACAGTCATCTTCTATGTGGACCATCCATTAGAGGGGGCCAAGAAACATGCTTTGCCAGCAGATTTCACAGCAGGGGAATACAGAGACTCAGGACTTCCGAATTCAGTTCCAGGTTCTAGAGAGGAGTGTCCTCTAGTGGTTATAGTATCTTCTTCCTCATCTATGCCAGCCTGTCTGTGTTCCCTTTTCCTTCTATTCAGCCACCTGCCCACTGATTCCTGCCCCTTTCCCCTCTGTTTTTATCCAACCAGGTGCTCAATCCCTCATCTCCTGCTCATCTCCTCCTCTGCTTCTATCTAACCCTGCCTTCCAAATCTTCTCAGCTCTGGTTCCACATGTTCCTATCCAACCCCCACACTACAGCTTCTGACTCTCTCCTCCCTGCATCTATACACCTGCTACACACCCCAGCTCCTGACACACTCCCTTCTGTTGCTATCAAAATTTATGCTCAAATAATTACAGTTTGACGAAACAATAAACAATTGAAAACAGGATCTTATAATGGAAAATGTCAGGCAGCACTGCTAGATACATCTATGATATCAAAGAAAGAAACTCTTTGGAATATCAAGGTTGGTTAATCTTTTGATGCCTACAGTCGAGATTTCTCTTTATCAGTTTGGGATACATTGAAACCACAGTCATAAGGTGTAAATATGAATTTTGAATGTCTTATTCTTATTATTTTGTGTTATAGCCTTACCAATGCTTAACGATAATTTACATCATGCAATTATGTATATATGCAATTGGCTCTGGTTAAAGCAAGCAGGGAGGTTTCAAAATGATTGTTGGAGAAGTGAAGTAAATAAGTAACTCACAAATAGGAAAGGAGAGTAAATATAGAGAACAATAAAGATTTGATTGCAAGAATATTTGTAAAGGCAGAATCAAAGTTTGACATCTGTAGTATGCAAGGTCTTGGAAAAAAATTTGAAGGAAAAAGTAGTCAAGGACATTGAGGTCAATGGTAATTGGGACAAAATACAACATGGTTTTACAAAAGGTAGATCGTGTCAAACCAACCTGATCTTCTCCTTTGAGAAGGTAACAGATTTTTTTAGACAAAGGAAATGCAGTGGATCTAATTTACCTCAATTTCAGTACGGTATTTGATACGGTTCCACATGGGGTATTATTAGCTAAATTGGAAAAGATGGGGATCACTATGAAAATTGAAAGGTGGATAAGGAACTGGTTAAAGAGACTACAACGGGTCATACTGAAAGGTGATTTGTCAGGCTGGAGGGAGGTTACTAGTGGAGTTCCTCAGGGATCGGTTTTGGGGCCAATCTTATTTAATCTTTTTATTACTGACCTTGGCACAAAAAGTGGGAATGTGCTAATAATGTTTGCGGATGACACAAAACTGGGAGGCATTGTCAATACAGAGAAGGACCGGGATATCACACAGGAAGATCTGGATGACCTTGTAAACTGGAGTAATAGTAATAGGATGAAATTTAATAGTGAAAAGTGCAAGGTCATACATTTAGGGATTAATAACAAGAACTATTGTTATAAGCTGGGGAAGCATCATTTGGAAGCAACAGAGGAGAAGGACCTCGGAGTATTGGTTGATCACAGGATGACTATGAGCCATCAATATGATATGGCTGTGAAAAAAGCTAATGCGGTCTTGGGATGCATCAGGCGAGGTATTTCCAGTAAAGAGAAGGAGGTGTTAGTACCGTTATACAAGGCACTGGTGAGACCTCATCTGGAATACTGTGTGCAGTTCTGGTCTCCCATGTTTAAGAAGGATGAATTCAAACTGGAACAGGTACAGAGAAGGGGTACTAGGATGATCCAAGGAATGGAAAACCTGTCATATGAAAGGAGACTCAAAGAGCTTGGCTTGTTTGGCCTAACCAAAAGAAGACTGAGGGGAGATATGATTGCTCTTTATAAATATACCAGAGGAATAAATACCAGGGAGGGAGAGGAATTATTTAAGCTCAGTACCAATGTGGACACAAGAACAAATGGATATAAACTGGCTATCAGGAAGTTTAGACTTGAAATTAGACAAAGGTTTCTAACCATCAGAGGAGTGAAGTTCTGGAACAGCCTTCCAGGGGAGTAGTGGGGGCAAAAGACATATCTGGCTTCAAGACTAAGCTTGATAAGTTTATGGAGGGGATGGTATAATGGGATAGCCTAATTTGGGCAATTAATTCGTCTTTGACAACTAGCAGTAAATATGGCCAAATGGCTTGTGATGGGATGTTTGATGGGGTGTGATCTGAGTTACTACAGAGAATTCTTTCCTGGGTGTCTGGCTGGTGAGTCTTGCCCACATGCTCAGGATTTAGCTGATTGCCATATTTAGGGTCAGGAAGGAATTTTCCTCCAGGGCAGATTGGCAGAAGCCCTGGGAGTTTTTCGCCCTCCTCTGCAGTGTGAGGCACGGGTCACTTGCTGGAAGGTTCTCTGCACCCTGAAGTCTTTAAAACATGATTTGAGGACTTCAATGGCTCAGACACAGGTTTGATACAGGAGTGGGTTGGTGAGCTTCTGTGGCCTGCGTTGTGCAGGAGGTCAGACTAGATGATCATAATGGTCCCTTCTGACCTTAAAGTCTGTGATTGTATGATTCTAAGAATTCTAGCAATTTTATGGAGGTGGCAATTGGCAAACTTAAGGACATATATGTGGTTGTAAAGGACTTCAATCTCTGAAGCATTAAGGAGGTACACTTTATGCAGTAATGTGGAAATGAGGAAGTCAACATAAGGAGCCAGATGGGAATGGAGGGATCTAAGAATGAGTCAAGGGGGATGTAAGCTGAGTTCTAGCTGCATAGAAATCATGACCATGATTGAAGAGGACTATGAGATTTCCCAAAGAGAGCAGAGAAGATGACCAAGAAGCATTGAGGCATTGAACAGTGGAAGGGTTGAAGGGAAGATATGTGACATCAATCAGCAATAAGAAAGAATCAGGGAAACAGGAGCCTAACCAGGAAATGAAAGTCCTAAAGACTCATACTTCTTCCTTGAGTTCTCAGGAAGGCTAGATCTCGACCTTTTCCATATTACGAGTATATTTTACAACAGAGAAAAGTGTCATGCTCCTTCCTTCCCATTCCATCTGGTCATAAAGAAGGGAATGTTGTGACCCCCCTTTACCTATTTTGCAGCCTGAAAAAATATGGAATAGACCATTCATTAGCTTCATGACCACAAAAATCATGTAGAATGAGATAGGGAAATGATCTAAGATCTCACAAAAAGAAATATTATGCATGTGTATTAATATAATTTACATGGATGTACCTGTATTTAATGTACCATATGGTACATTACATACCAGAGGACATACCTCTGAAGCTATTTATTGCATCTATTCACCCAGTCATTTCCAGCAGAGGGTATGTAAAGCACACTTTCCTCATCTATGCAGACACATAAAGGATCAGTTGTTAGTTTTTAGAGGCAAAGAAGTGATTTTATTTCTGGGTCATTTTACAGAGCCAATGTGAAAATATTGAAGAAGATGTGAAATCTCACAAAGGTATATCAGCCCGCCCCAGAATGTTTCTAGTGTATATATGATTCAGGTCTCTAGAATTCCTCCTACTTCGATCTTCGACTCCTGCATTCATTGTCAGACCTGTCATTCTTTATCCACATAGCTTTCTAGTCCCAGAAAATCATTTTGTGAATGTGTGTTCATTAATAAAACAACTTCCACAACATAATATAAATATGAAAGAACACCTGTTCTTGGACATGACCAACTGTAGACTTCCTTCTCCCTTAATTCGTACAACAGGTTTTATGCCCCTTTTGAAATACACAAACAGATGCTAGAGCAAGGGAAGAGCTGAAGATAACTAGCTGGTCTGTTCTAAAGAAGTAAGCTCCAGCACCTGATACTATTCAGTTGTTGAGCACCTGCTGTTTATGCTTAATGTTCCAGGAACTATAAGTGTTATATGTGTTATATATCCCTTTGACTGTAATCATATCTCTTGTTTTCTACTACACAACTTTTAAAACCCAGAGATGGCTGATCAGAGTGGTCTTATTATTCAAACCTGGCAAGCATGAACATCTGAAATAAATTAATCATTTTATCCCCTTCACTAGTTTGAAATCCAGTGGATGCTGATTCACTGCGACCCTCTGAGACCACAACGAGAAAGTTGCAGTGAACTTCCAGCCAGGAGACAGGTAAGGGGCTTCCTTGGCCTTACGTTCCTAATATTCATACTATCATTGGGTCTACATTTTTAACCTTTTCCTCTGGGTCGCTGGCAGTTATCAGTCTCCTCATTTTTCTTCTGCTTAGAGATGTCTATATTTAACATATGAGTCTGGGATTTGGTGCCTTTCAAAACAGTCTTATGGTTTTAACTCTTCTCTTGCTTTCTTACTTTTTTCTTATCAAACTACCTAAGGCAGAGATATTTAAAATGTGTGCCTCTGTAGGGCGTGGGGCTCTTTGCAAGCACCATGGCCTAGCTTTGCTTTTCTCTCTTGATTAGTCATGCAGAAAGTTAAAGGATTGCTGCTGAGGACCATGGTCAGAGCAGCAGCAGCAGGGCAAAGGGTTAAAGGAGCTGATGTCATTCAATCCCCTCCTTCCTAGCATTCAGATTTCCTCCAATCCTCATTACCCTCCTCTAAGGCCATTAATAAACAGAAGAAACAGATGCCTGTAGCAGGGCTTTCCTTTCTGCTGCTGGTAGTGGAGTCACTTGGGGGGAATTGTATGTCTTGCGGGTCCTAAAATCCATCAAGAGCAACAGAGTGGAAAACATTGCTGGCCAGCAGAGAAGTGACCATGGCTAGCACTGCTCGGGGCAGGGGATCGTTACCTTTAGGGGTTTTTCTACAAATTATGTGCCTTTGCCTGGCTCAAGTAAGTTGTACCTGACTTTTATTATAAATTTCTTATTCATTGCAGATAAGCCAGACTGCCATGGAGGTAGGTTTTAAGGAAAGGAAGCCTGCTCAGTGCAAAGAGAAAGGGTCTATACAAAGTCCCTGGGAAGCAGAGGACAATCTCCTGTCCTTTTGTCTGGGATCTAATGCCTTTCAAAATCCAACAGTCTCATGGCTGGGTTGTCTTATCCCAGCAGTGGTGGCTATAATTGTATTTTTTTAAAACTGAAATCACATTAGCATTTTTAAAGTGGAAAAAATAAGTTAAGCAAAGAGATGTAGATGCAATGGTTGCAATTGCTTTGAACAGAACCTTTCTATGCAATGTGCCAATGAGCAGTGATATGGCACAGTTTAAACTGCAAGTGAGAATATCATCAGTTTAATAAGAACTTGAGAGGCTGCTCTAAGAAGAAATATTCCTAAAATGCCAGTAACATTGGAAAAAGAGCAGGAAGGACAGAACTATAGCTAGGACTGCCTGAATGGGACCGGAGATTTCAGACTCTGGCAGCTCCCTCCAGACTGAGTGCATCACCTCCTCCTGTAAGGGCTTGAGGTTTCACTCACAAAGCCCCGATTGTGAGGTTTGCTTTGCCTGGCAGTTGGAGTTTAGTAATAAAGAAAACAGTCTAGTATATTATAAAACTCGAAGGTTACAAACATTCTTTCAAAGAACATGTTTCTTTGGGTTCAAACATATGCAGTGCCTGCAAACACCTCTCTCAGGAGCCCAGGCTGTGGAGACGGCTAAT
This sequence comes from Gopherus flavomarginatus, assembly GCF_025201925.1. Taxonomy (NCBI): domain Eukaryota; kingdom Metazoa; phylum Chordata; order Testudines; family Testudinidae; genus Gopherus; species Gopherus flavomarginatus. The sequence continues at coordinate 161,719,131 of NC_066620.1, forward strand.
TATAACCAGGACTGTAGATTTTAATGTACTTGTGAGGACAGGTAACAGGAATTTTTTTACAAGGATAGTGAATATATTCAGAGCAGAGAAGGGCTGTATTTTTAAACTTTTCTTCCTAACACAAACTCTTAAGAAGAGTCTCTTCTGTTTAGGCTGAATAAGCTTGTTAGAATAGGTGTGGAGAATTTCAAAGTGTTATTCACAAAGAACATTATTATTTTTCCTTCACTGTTTTTATATTGATTTTTCAAGGACCGGGCTACTGAATTTCTGATGCAAATATTACGCCCAAATCTTTTGCTCTGCAAAGCTCAGATTGTACTGTACATACACAGTGACATATACACTGGCATGCCTGTTTTGTGCAGTGAGTGAACGACAATAGATGAGGACAGGGGGAGTTTTTGACAATTTGTAATCCTGGTTCAGATTACAATGGACATTTTGGCAGTCACTAAACAAGGAGGAATGCAGTTCAGTGGGTCAAAATGACAATTACTTTAATGATCAGGTCCACAAGACCAACTGTATGGTCAGCTAAGGGCCCTGGTGACTGAGGAGCCCACTTAGAAGCCTTTGAAAGTTCTGTCCCTATGGACTGATCTCCCCATTCCTGTGCCCTTACCCCCAAGGTGCTGCTGGTTTTCTGGGATCTGCCCACTGTCTAACTGCAATTTGTTTTATTCCTTGTCAGAGAGGCCCCCCAGGTCCACCAGGCCCCCCAGGTCCACCAGGGCCACCAGGAGTTCCTGGCATCGATGGCATTGATGTAAGTGTCTTCCATGCATGAGTCAGCACAGCTGGCAGCTAGGAATGCATCCTGCACACTCCGAATTATTCTTACTACATTAGTATTTAGCCCTTGGGATTCTTTGAATTTGGAAGCACTCTCTAGTGGCCTTAATAACCTTCATAGGAATTATTGTTCAGCATCAGCTGAAAGAGTAATGGGTGTGTGAGGTGGTGGTTGCGTGGGAAGGCAGTCTGTAAAAAGGATTACATGGGATTATTTATTACAGTATGTGATAGGAATCATATGCAATTATTCTTGATAATCTGTAAAGAACTATATAGGATTATTCTTGATAGCATACAGTAGGTCTATAGAATTATTCCACATAATAGAAACTAATGGGATTACACAATAGAAATGAATTAGGGATCATTCCTGATCCTCTGTTTAACATTTGGCACATGGATTTATTAGTGTCACCTCAGGACTCTACAGGTTGCTGACTGAACTGTTTCTCTTTTACATCCCATTAGGGAGACAGAGGTCCCAATGGCCCCCCAGGCCCTCCAGTAAGTAATTTACATTGCTTTGCATTCAGTTTTTGTGTCAGAGTGTCTCAGCTCTGCTTGCTTCTCACTCTAAAATATGTTATTTCTTTGTCCATTTCAATCCTGAAGGGTCCGGATGGTGAGCCAGGCAAACCAGGTGCCTCCGGGACGCCAGGAGAGCCAGGAGCTGATGTGAGTAGACTTTGCCTTCTTTTTTTGAAAAATAATTAGTTCTAGACTATTTCTGTGGGGAGGCGACCTGCTTCTAAGGTCCCTGGTTTAATCACAACCCAGATGGCCAGCTGTGCATGAGTGAAGGAACTGGCTGCCATTTGAAAGGCTCTCTCTTACACACAGGGCTGGGCTGGGAGGTGGTTAGAGAGACTAGGCACAGGGTCTGAAGGACTGAGGTCCCCAAGGAGCACTGAGGATTCCAGCCTTTCCTTGGGTGATAACAGAGCAAGGATTGTTTGGAGTTACAGAGAAACAGCTCTCTCTCCCCTTCCTCTGGAGAGGGGCAAGAGCTATGACAAGAAGGGAGAGTCAGTCAAAGGAGGGGGATGCGATTGGGAGAGAGGTACTTGGTGAAAGTCCCCTGTGTAGGTGCCCATACTGTTCATCTACGGACAGCCTGAACAGAACCAGCTGCCGCAAGGGAAAGGGAGAAGGAGTCAAGCTACTGCATATGCTGGGGGACAGGCGGCTGCAGCAGGGAAGGGAGCCCTCTCCCGCCCTATGTCCTATTGTAAACCAGAGCATGCACACTGCCCTCCACATGGAGTCCAGGTTTTGGGAATTAATGGGAGCTAGGGGCATTTGTGGGCAAATGAAAGCCAAGTGAGATGAATGGAGTCTCAGCATCAGGACCTGCCAGGCAGCATCCTTCATTGGCTCCTCTCCTGCCTGCGAGGGTTCTGGGAGCAGCCCGTGGAATCAGCTCCACACTGCTGTGGGATGAGAAAAAGGAGACCAGCAAAGGAAGACTGAGAGACACTTTGAATTGCCCTCTACTGACCAACAGGAAAGGGCAAGACCTGTCTTGAAATAAGCAAGGAATCCACAACTGAGGTAATTTCCTTATATCCAGTTGGTGTAACTGGTCTGCAGGGGGTGTTAGCAGTTTCTGGAATGTTAAGAACTAGCCAAAGATTGATTCACTTTGCCCTGCCTGTGGAAGCATCGCATTCACTTTTCCCATACAACACTATAAGGGCAATCGGGGGCACAACAGAGAAACTTCCTCTCGGGGAACGTTGAGACAGAATGAAGAAAAGGGAGGATATCTGTCTGAGAGAGCCTAACAAGACTAAATGGAAGATTCATACAAGAAACACGCTAGCATGTGAAGGAATACATTTAAAATGTGATCCAATCCTCTGGAAATCAAGGGTTGTTTTGAGTCATTCTTCATGAGACAAGCTGTGGTCTTTTGTTTTTTGTTTTAGAGATCTGGAATTTACTGCTGAAAAGCAAACTTTTATTTTATATGATTATTTTATTTTATATTAGAAGAGCAGTGGATTGTGAACTAAAACAGCAGATAGAAAGCTCATGCACAGATTTAACAATATGTCACATACTCATGAGCTCAGTCAGGAATGGATATTTTTAAATCTTCCAGTCTACAAGATGAACTGGGGAAAAAAAAGTCTGTCACATATTTTTCAATATTTTCTCATTATGAAGCTTTATAATGGCTAGTCAAGTAGTAATCTAATATGAAAACTTTATGCATTAAATAATAACCATGAACCATGGAAACACATAGTTTAAGAAGTAAATAACCAGAGGATTACTGTCTGGTTGTAGTGTTAATCAGAAACACTAGTTTCTCAGTAACTTCAGATAGAATGCTAATGTAGTTTATAATGTGAATGGTCATGCATTTGTTGTAACATATAGTTACAAAATTATTACAAGCTTTTAAATGCCCTATGGAAACAAATGAGGTCCATTTTTTACAATTTAAATGAAGAAAGAGACTGATTGTGCAAGTTTTTTAAATATAGATTTTAGTTATCTTTATAGAATTTTAGAAAACTAAAATATAATATGAAAATACAAATTAATTTAAATACCCAGATGATCGATGGTCTTTAAGAGTGTTGCTTAACACATCCCACTCATTTTATATTATATAAACATTTCCCCCAAATAGAATTTGTATTCCTCAGTAGCAATACATGACCTTGTAAGTGTGAGAAAACTATTGTTATGTCACATTTAGCACATCCAAATTTGAGACAGCTAGCTATGTGGAACTGTGGTAAAGTAATGATTATGCTTTACTGAACTGAAGCTTATGGATGGACTTTAACTGTGATCCCAGGAAAAAGAGAATCCCAGGAGAAACAGTGACTTGAATATATATTATTCTGAAGGAAGGAGGACTTCCTTCCTTCCTTCCTTCCTTCCTTCAGAATAATATATGACTGTTACTGCCCTGGTGACTTTGTTTCTTCATGGGAAACAACACAAGGGTCTAAATAACTAAGATTCAAGGGAATCTTATTTTGATGGAAAGCTAGAACAAATCCATTGAAAAAATATACTGGCACTGAAACACTATCTTATTCATGGATTTGGGGAAACTTCTTATTGTAGTTCTTTGCTTTGATGGAGTTATCATATTGATATTTATGTCTCATGCAAGGATTTGAGCACATTACTGTATAGCTTATATAAAAATAACAGAAAAATAATTTGTAATATTAAGACCTGACTTGGCAATTTTAAGGGGTGGAGAATTATATGGAAGTGCTTAAATTAACTTGAAAATGAAACATGCTGGAAGTTGATTGTTTTTTCTGTAAAAGTCTTCTGCAAAAGGTGAACTAAAAATTCCTATTAAAACCTGTTTAAGATCCAAAATCCATAACAGAATAGGGATTTGATCTTGCCAAAATTCACATTAATTTCAATATTCCAAATTGACTTCACTGGGTTGTTCCTGAGACCCTCTGTGTGCAAACTGAAAAACAATAAGCAAAGACCAAATATAAAACTAAATATTGGAACATCTTTTTCTCCTTTACTTTCCTGCCAAGACTCAATTTCTGGATTCTTTGTTTCCCTTTCAGGACAACTCAGTCACCTAAACCACATGAACTCTGCAGTTAAAACATAAGAACAGCCATACCAATAGTTCATCTGGCCCAGTATACTGTCTTCTGACGGTGGCTGGTGCCAGCTGCTTCAGAAGAAATGAACAGAACAGGGCAATTATCAAGATCCATCCTCTGTCATCCCGTCCAGCTTCTGGCAAATAGAGGCTAGGGACACCCAGTGCACATGATTGCATACCTGACTATTTTGGCTAATAGCCACTGAAGGTTATGAACTTATTTACTTATTTTTTAACCCCAGTTATACTTTTGGCCTTCATAACATCCCTTGGCAACGAGTTCCACAGGTTGACTGTGTGTTGTGTGAAGAACTACTTCCTTATGTATGTTAGAAACCTGCTGCCTGTTAATTTCACTGTGTGACCCCAGGTTCTTGTGTTATATGAAGAGTAAATAACACTTCCTTATTCACTTTCTCCAAAACATTCATGATTTTATAGACCTCTCTCATATCCCCTCTTAGTCATCTTTTTCTAAGATGAACAATCCCAGTCTTTTTATTCTCTCTCCATATGGAAGCTGTTCTGTTTTAGGTGCTTTTGATGCCTTCTTGCTCCTGCACATATGTCAGTCTTATTGAATGAATGAGAAATAGTAAAATGTAAATATGTTTACAGTTGAAAACTACACAAATTGACCTTAACATACACTCATTGTGCACCCATCTGGCATGGAATTAAAAATACCATGTATCTAGGTTTTTCATTTATACTGTCCTTCCTCATCCTTAAATTGCTTGGCCAGTTATGATTTCTTTAATCTTGTTTTTCTCTTACAAATTATTCCACTGCCAATTATAATAAACTGAACAAAAAATACTGCACAGTAATTGTCCATAATGACCATGTAAGATCCAGAGTAAATTAGCAGGAAAAAAAACCTTTTGGGTCACATACTGAATTATTAGAAACTCACCAAAAAGGAAAATATTGGACAAACTTAAAAGCAAGGAATTTTGTTGATAGATTTCTTGAATTATTAAGCCACATAAAATGATTGAGGACAAATTAATCCTTACTGAACTCCCAGTTATAATTGCCTTTTTTTTTTAAAGTTTTAGTCAGAGGTGCAAGTATGGCTTAAGGGCCAAATCGTGAGCCAACCTGTATCAGCCACATGGCCCTTTAATTCAAGGGATAGTCTCAGTGCTGAATCTGTGTGACTACCTCATTTAGCTTGAGGCAACCACATAGTAGTCCCCAGAGGCTGGGTTTATGATTCCACCCATCCTGGATTGCCAGCTTCCTGGTGCCAAACACCAGGAAGCTGGAGGGGATGAAACAGGGGAGGCTTACTTCAATATTTCTGTGTGGTATGGGGGCCAGTTCCTCCTTGGCTGAATGACAGGGACACTGAATGGTTTACTATGGCCTACAGAATGAGGTCGTGGCTAACATGGCCTCAGTAGAGCTGTTAGTCTGGGGACCAAAGAATTCCTGTCCTTTATCATTGCAATCAGAAGTAGAAAGGGAAGAGATCCTTCCTCAGAGTGCTACCACATATGATTGGGCCCTGCTCCCTATCCTTTCTTCCTCAACAGTAACCTTTTCAACTTGTTTTGGGAAGGAAGACAAGGGTGAGGAGATACACAGAGGGCTGCTGTGAGGAGTGGTTTGAGGAAGTCATTTCCATCCCCTCCCTTCTTGCACAAAGCAGATGTGGCTTCTATTCCCCTTCCCCAACTCCCTAGGCCTAACTGTCTTCCTGATTGGTCAGCCTGGTGTCTAGCTGACATATATAGCAAGTAAGTGGCTGCCATGTGCCTTATTACGTACATAGGGCTAACATTTGGTTCAAAATGATTGTACCTCCTAGGATACATTTTTAATACTATCAACAATAGTCTATTTTGGATGCCTATGTGTAGCTGTTATTGAAGTTATGCTTTGAAGTCAAAATATGGCCTTATATGTATGGATAATCTATACAACATATGAACAGTATCGGTGTGGGTATAAATCTAATGTAATATGGAGGCTTTTAGGGGGATGACTGACTTAATTTCCATATTCACATTAAGCTGAATATGGAAGGAAGGGTGGGGCCTTTTCATTGGAGATCATCAAAAGGTCATCAATTTTTCTCATCTGATTTCAAACATTCAAGTATCCTTTTGAGATACATTCTTGAAATCAGTTCCAGTTTTTCACTATGGACAACTGATTATGCAGGACAAACACAGAAATTTGACATTTTAATCATAAGTCACAAAAGTTCATCTGTCTAGCAATTCAGAAAATTTCTCTGATTTGGAAAAATTTAAGGGAATCTGAGATCATCTGTTCTAACTAACTGGAATTTAGACAAGGTTAGTGTTGAAGGCAATATAACCCTGGTGATAATAATAGCCACAAACTCTCACCTTAAACTTTGGCAGAGTTTGGATAGGGATTAGAATTTTGTAAACCAGCTCCATCTCTGTATCTCACTAAACTATTTGCATTGTAAGACAATTTCACAGTGTTTTATATTTTAAAGAGTTTTCTGTTGTGATTAACAAAAATATGAGTTACATTAATATGCTACACTTTATTTCACAAGGGACTGACAGGCCCTGATGGATCACCTGGCCCAGCTGGACCCCGAGGACAAAAGGTAAGAATGAAGTCAGTTATTAAGTCTTTGATGCATTTTTTACAGGCATACTAATACACTTTTTCATAGAATCATAGAATATCAGGGTTGGAAGGGACCTCAGGAGATCATCTAGTCCAACCCCCTGCTCAAAGCAGGACCAATCCCCAACTAAATCATCCCAGCCAGGGCTTTGTCAAGACTGACCTTAAAAACCTCTAAGGAAAGATTCCATCACCTCCCTAGGTAACCCATTCCAGTGCTTCACCACCCTCCTAGTGAAAAAGTTTTTCCTAATATCCAACCTAACCCTTCCCAACTGCAATTCGAGACCATTACTCCTTGTTCTGTCATCTGCTACCACTGAGAACAATCTAGATCCATTCTCTTTGGAATTCCCTTTCAGGTAGTTGAAAGCAGCTATCAAATCCCCCCTCATTCTTCTCTTCTGCAGACTAAACAACCCCAGTTCCCTCAGCCTCTTCTCATAAGTCATGTACCCCATCCCCCTAATCATCTTTGTTGCCCTCCCCTGGACTCTTTCCAATTTTTCCACATCCTTTTTGTAGTGTGGGGCCCAAAACTGGACACAGTACTCCAGATAAGGTCTCACCAGTGTTGAATAGAAGGGAATGATCACGTCCCTCTGCTGGCAATGCCCCTACTTATAGAGCCCCAAATGCCATTAGCCTTCTTGGCAACAAGGGCACACTGTTGACTCATATCCAGTTTCTCATCCACTGTAAACTCTAGGTCCTTTTCTGCAGACCTGCTGCCTAGCCATTCGGTCCCTAGTCTGTAGCAGCGCATGGGATTCTTCCATCCTAAGTGCAGGACTCTGCACTTGAACCTCATCAGATTACTTTTGGCCCAATCCTCTAATTTGTCTAGCCTATCCCTACCCTTCAGCATATCTACCACTTTTTCCAGTGTAGTGTCATCCACAAACTTGCTGAGGGTGCAGTCCATGCCATCCTCTAGATCCCCAGATCATTAATGAAGATATTGAACAAAACCGTCCCCAGGACCGACCCTTGGGGCACTCCGCTTGATACCGGCTGACAACTAGACATGGAGCCACTGATCACTACCCGCTGAGCCCGATGATCTAGCCAGCTTTCTATCCACCTTATAGTCCCTTTCATCCAGCCCATAATTCTTTAACTTGCCGGCAAGAATAGTGTGGAAGACCGTATCCAAAGCTTTGCTAAAGTCAAGGAATAATGAGGGTAATGAGATTCTACAGTCTTTTCTAATTAGTATGGAAGGCAATCCTGATTCAGTTGGACCCTCCTTCTGAGACACTGAGTGCCCTCAACTCCCATTGACTTCACTGGCAGTTGAAAGTGCTCAGCATTTCTCAGGAGGTATTCAGCCCTTTGCATGATTGGGCCCTATAATAGCTGCTATCATCATATGTAGCCAGCACCATAGCTGCAAAACCTCAGTTCCTCAACAATTCAAATGTAGGAACTTTCAACATAAGAACACTAATACAGAGTAAAACAAAATGTTTGAATTGTTCTCTTTAAAACAAAACAAAGTTATAATATTTATGATCTGATTCCCTGTCCTTTTCTCCCTATGAGTAGAAATTTCCACTGAATTAAATGGGACTGCTCAATTAAGTGCTAGTCAGCGTGAGAAAGGATTGCAGAATCTGTCCCTTAGTATGTAGCTTTCAAGGGACATGAACTATATCTTCCTACATGTTGTCTACAACACCAAGTGTGGTATTATAGCTTGACAAATAATAATATTTTTATTATTTGCAGGGTGAACCTGGATTGCCCGGAGGCCCTGGACTGTCAGTAAGTCATATTTATTATAGTATAGACTTAAAATACCAATATGAATGATTTTAATTGCTAGATAGCATGATAGAAAACAAGAAAATCTCTTAACTTAGTTCTCAAGGAACTCTGAAGTAGTAGAGTAACACTTTTATTTTTGCATTGGTCGGGTACAGATTCAGTTATTCAAAGGCATTTAAGGCACATTCTTGAGAAAATGGAGTCTCTAGTTGATGGAATTGATTTTTTTATAACCTCATTACAAAGAGTTCATTGCATTCAGAATAACTGATTTATCTGCTTGCTCTAAAGGGAAGGAGAATTTCTGAGAATGGATCAAAGTTTTTGAGAACATATTTTCTAACAATTTCGATCTCTTTGTGGAAGTGAAGAAGAGCCCTCAGACAGGGAAGCCTATGGTTTACATGGGCATGTTAGCCAAGAAGGGTCAGGTTTCAGCTCCTTAGCGCTATATAAGTTTAAAAGTTTGTATGACTGAAATATGAGTGCATGAGAGTGCTTTTTTTTTTTTTTAATGGTGAAAGACACAGCATAATGTGAGAAGAGAATTTCAAAGAGAACTGTTCAGCATTGAATTCAGAGAGGGCTAAGTATTCAGGTTTGGAGGCAGAGAAGAATTGCCAGGTTCAAGACCTTCCAGAATTGGAGAACTGAATGATTCTAGACATAGAGAAACTGAGATTGTAAAGGAAACCCTTTAAAAAGCTGGGAACTGGAATAATTGGAGGGCACTGTGTCCTGATATATGGCTTCAGGAGATTAAGAATTGATTTGTCCCTGAGACTGGAATTGTTGGGACTAAGTATTAGGTTTGCTCTATTCCGTCTTGATCCACAGCTTTGTAGCCCTGACTGTATGTTTTCATTTTTAACTGTGACCCATTAATTTTTACTATTATTTATATACAGAATCACTCAAAATGCTTAGACATAAAAGAATATGTATTCCTTTTCTTGAAGAACAGCTTACATTTAAAAATGTTCAAGCTTAAGGTACATTATTCCATGTGGATATATTCCTTTATTTTTCAAGGATACATGTTCCTTAGCTGAAAATCTGAAACCTAGGAAAATTGGAGTACAAACTTGTGACAGCTAGTGGGGTCTGTGTATCCATAACATAAGCAAACCGTGGTTACAGAAATAGGAAAACTGAGAGGAGTGCTAAGCAGATGACTGTTTTGGGGGGAGGGGAGAATTTGCCAGTTATTCAGAAGAGTAGATGGTGAAATGATTGCTTAGGACAGTGGTTTGAATTAGCTGCAAAACTAAACAGATAGAATGAAGGAGACAGCTTTAAGTTACCAGTTCTGTTACTCAGAGGATCAGAAAAAAGTGTGTTAGAAGAAATTTACAACTTGAGGTGAAAAGTGACTATGAAAAATTAAAAGATGCATTAATGGAATTATTTCAACCTAAAATACATGGTAATGAAAGCTGGGCTGCATTTCTATAGATGTGAAACTTGGGGAAAGTATAGAGTATTTTAACTTCATCCAAAGGGAACCCGCAGAGAATGTTGGTTCCAGGACAGAATAATAGGAGTGCCTGTTGGAAAGGTGGATGTCAGAAATGTCTTAAAAGGATTTCCCTTCCTTGGAAGCAGAGTTGCTACTGTGAAAAAACATCAAGAATGCATCACTATAAAGGAAACCGCAGTTGTTCAACCTGCCAGCTCCACTAGGAGTGGAATTTATTTGGTCTATAAGAGCTCAAATAGTCCTTGTGAGGTTTGTAGAGAACACAGATTTTTCACAGGCACACACATTGTAGAGGAAGGTCACCTGTGGTAAGACAGTGAATTAGAAACCATATTTGGGGGCTGTAAAAGTGATCAGTGGAGGTTACCTAAGTATCATGGGATTATGGGCCACTGTTTTAGCTGCTAGTGATCCACTCCAGTGTGCCTTTGTAGTGATTGATTTTTTTTTTACTGCATCGCAAGCTGTACTACGCATGCCTAGTAGAACATGTATGGTCGTGTGGTTGGCAAACAGGTATCACTAATACTGGAATGTGGGGTGGCTGATGTTCTGTGTAAAGTTGTGATCTAGAACACAAATATTAGTAATTCTTAGGTCAAATGAACTGTTTATGGCCAAGAAAGAGGGATGTACTGGAGACACCTGCTGATATTATTGAAAAGTATCATTTCATTGTGGGTAGATAAAACAAGATATAGCAAATTGCCAGTCCATTTAGTAAATGTGACTCCTGAGCCCCAGATTTTAGGAAAGGATACAGTATTTGGAGGACTTTGGATACAGTATTTGGTGATCTGGCACCATGGTTATTAGCATGAAAGAGCCAAATCCAGATAGAAAGAGTTCTGCTCAGAATAAACTTCTCTGGAGAATTACATTCATGCAAGCTTCACACTGAGTGAATGGGACTGAATGCTAGAGAGAATATGGAAATTACTGAAATTCTCCAAAAAAAGCTAATACTAGTGATCTTGACTTTAGTGAGATTAAACTGATTCCTATCCCTGCCTCTTCCCCCCTCATGGAACCTAACCTATAAACCAGGGAATAAAGAGCGCCTCTAATTCTCACCTGCAGGCATATTTTGAGAAGCGCATACAGGCCTTGTTTCATGTTTCAGTCTCCTGAAACCCTGAGGCTGGTTTGTTAGACCTCGGCTACCAGAAATAAAATGAACACCCTACAAAAAAGGCATATTGGTTGCCATGGTTATATGAAAATCTGGATGCACTTGTCTTTGTGGGCTAGTTTTCTGCACTGGATTCAGCCAGTGGCCTTTGGTGAGCAGATTAGCCCCAGATACTCATTCACAGACTTACTTTCTCACAAAAAGGGCGACTTGAAACTGTTGAAATGCTGTGCACTATTAGAAAATGAAACACTTTGGTTACTACTGTTCTTTACCACTGCTTTTTATGACTGTTTAATGGGAGTTTTATCTAAATTGGAACTGCAGGATTTGGTCCTAATAGAAATTTTGAGGACATGAACTTTACAATATTTCATATCCATTTTTCTTGTCTCTGTTTCTATTATTCTCCAGGCCCTTTTCTGACCCTCCCTCTCTCTTTCTTTCCATTTTTTCTTCTAATGTTCCCCCCCATCTCTTTAGTCCTTTTTATTCTTTCATCTTCTGCTCTTGTCTTTTGTGTAGTCCTCTCAAGGGCCACCTCCACAAAACTAGTGCAATACTTCAGATAACCATGTCACCAAACAGACTGATTTCTCTACTCTGGTTAGGTCTAGGGAGATTGGGCTACCAGCTACAGTGTACGTATAAGGCCTCTCAAAGTTAGAATATGTCAGAGATACATTTTTGTAGCAGTTACAATTTTTTATGAGGATTTGCTTATCATACAACTTTTTAAATTTTTGATGGTCACAGAGTTATCTATAGCTAGCAGAGGCAGTTTGGAGCATATTTAGTCTGCAGCTATAAACATACCATTTTGTAGGAGCAGCAGCCCCTTTACTTTGTTAAATGTTTATACACCTCTACCTTGATATAACATGACCCAATATAACACGAATTCAAATATAATTCGGCAAAGCAGTGCTCTGGGGAGGGATGGGGGCGGGGCTGCACACTCCCATGGATCAAAGCAAGTTCAATATAACGCGGTTTCACCTATAACGTGGTAAGATTTTTTGGCTCCCGAGGACGGCATTATATCAAGGTAGAGGTGTATATGTGTTAAACAACCAGATCCAAACCACTTACCATTATCTTTTTAATACCCATGCTTCTGTTGCACTAGAAATCAGAGATTGAGGAAAATGCCAATTATCATGTCAATTCAGCAGACTAAAATATTTTTAAAGGAAATAAGACTGTGAGATAGATTCTGAAATACTAGTTCTTACAATGATTAATCTGTAGTAGTGAGATGTTCCATAGTTTACAGTCATTTGGAGGTGTATTACACTTTTCCTATATTTTTATGCTCCACTGTATACCTGTTACATTGTGATTACCTACAGGCAAATGTGACAGGCATTTCAAGCAGCCTGGGTATAGGTTCATTTTCAGAGCAGAAATTATCTGATTTGGCTCATGTTTTAAATATGGAATTCTTATTCTCTTAGCTCCTTGGAAAGCTCTTTCTTAAAAGTAGTATTTTGTAATGTCCCCTTAATTTAATATTGCTCATTTTAAAACTCCCCAACATTCCCTCACCCTGTTGAGTACTTCATGCCATTCCATTTGATATTTCCAATACCTATTCAAATGCTCCAATGCACCAGTGATTATAGTTCTACACACTATAGCCTATCTTGTTGCTGCTGTGGCACGATCCCCAAAGCTGTTTCAGTTCCACTCCCCTTCCCTGCCTCCTCTTTGTTGGTTGGTGAACGCTAGCTGGAGATCTTGAAGAGGATCTGAGACTTTGGGTTTCATAAGGATGTTATTTTAGATGAAGTCAAAGTATCACTTTCATTTCTTGCAGATCTGTCAAAAGTATTGGTCATATTTACACAGGAAGAAAAGTAAAGTTAAGCATGATATACAAGTTATGATATGCAGATACTGCTTGTAATAGAACTATAAGAAAAATGTACTGTACATCACAACATACAGTGTAAAATAAGAAACTGAAATAGTGGACATTTGAATGCTTGTATAAAATTCCTGATTGCAAATTAGATTTTGCTACCTGATATTGTTCAGCAAAATAGATACCAATAGTGGTAATTAGCCAATATTATAAGACATGAAAAATACTCATATTTTCTATTAATATGTAATACATTTTTATCAAACACAGTGAAATCTACAGTAAGAACCAACTCCAATAGATTTTCCCGATCTCAAACAACCATTTTAAAGTATCTTCAAGATTTCTAATACAGTTTTGTACTATCATTTGTTAAAGATCACCTTCTTCTAAACAAGGCAGTTTAGGTAGTTACTTAAGACAGGATTCCTTGTACTGTGTGTGACGGGTTGAATCACCGAACCACCCTTGGGAGCTGCCATCTGATGTGCCAAGACTACTTCTGCTCCTGCTTTCCCTGCCCTATCAGCTTAGGACTTCAGTGCCCTGACTGGTTTGAGCCAGACTCGCTAGCCTGCTGCAAACCCAGACCCAGGTCTGAATCATGTCCCCTAACAGCTGTAGGCTTACCTGAAAGCAGATTACATGTGTTCTTTTATCTTTAACACTCAGATGCCCAACTTCCAATGGGGTCTAAAACCCAAATAAATCCATTTTACCCTGTATAAAGCTTATACAGGGTAAACTCATAAATTGTTCACCCTCTATAACACTGATAGAGAGATATGCACAGAGGTGAAAGTAAGCTGGTACAAGCTGGTATGGTGTACCGGCAAGAGCCAGTACGCTGTGCCGGACTGCACCGGCTTTCACTGCGGGGATTTAAAGGGCTCTGGGTTCCCCGCCGCAGCTGACAGCCCAGAGCCCTTTAAACTCCCACCTGTGGCTCTGGTGGCCGGGCTGGGGCCGGATTTAAAGGGCTCTGGACTGCTGTGGCGACAGTCAGCCCAGAGCCCTTTAAACCCCCCGCCCGCAGCTCTGGTGGCTGAGCTGGGGCCAGATTTAAAGGGCTCTGGGCTGCCGCGGCAGCAGTCAGCCCAGAGCCCCTTTAAACCCCCCGCCCATGGCTCCGGCACACACACAGACACAAAAGGTGGGATTTTCAGAGATACCTAAGTGACATAGGAGCATATTTGCCATTGAAAGTGTATGGGAGTGATGCTTCTAAGTCACTTAGGTTTTTTTAAAAATCTCACTCTAAGTATTTAGCATATTTTCATATTATTTCTAAAACTGGGTGAACTACACCCACAGGTATTTTGTTTGTCACAACATTTTGTGTATGTACAGGAGTTCATGTTTTCAGCATGTGACTGTTGAGAATTCCCCTGAATAAACCTCTCAAATCATTAACTTCCACCATGCACCACCTGTGCTGAGGAGACATTGGACAAGATTTTGATCACAGTGAGAATGGTATAAATCTGACCTGACTTCAGCTGAGCTAAGCCAGCTCCATTTTGCTCTGTGGACTCTTCCTAGTGAGAGGTGACACACAAAAGCCAGAAACCATTCAATTCTGCAACAAAGGTTGGTGAATTAGTGGGAGATCTATTTCAGAGGCTCTGCCATTGTGGCAAGTGAAGCACTGCCTCATTTAGAAAAAGCACAACATGAATCAGTATAAAACACATTCTGTTCCTCTCGATTCTATGCACCATTCATAGATGATAATTTAACAGGGTAGCCCTTTGAAATGAAGGATCCATATGGGGACAGCTGCTCCAGTGCCCCAAGTGTGTATCCTCCTCCTTCCTATAAGCAGAATAGAAGCATGATTTCACTGAACAGCCTGGCAGCTACTACACAGTATTTAGAGACACTTTCAAAAGTACCCTTACATAAATGGTACATGTTGAGCTAAAGCTAGTTACAGTATCTCGACTAAAATTTTGACCTAGAGGCACAATTTGATTAAATAACATACAGTAGGTGCCCTTAAAAAGTTTCCTTTTACTTTTTTACCAGTAGGTCAGGTATTACAGGTATGACCATTATTCCCTTTTCTTAGGGTTATGTTCTAGCCTTAGAAAGGTAAAAGGAAAGTTTTAAAGGGAATCCATTGAACATCCAGGTAAGTGATTTATTTTCTCTGGAGGGTGGTTATATTATGATCTAGAACCTGACTGCAGGATATGTGCTGTCAGCATGTGAGACTAATAGAGGGGAAATTTCATACAAACACAAAATAGTTAGTATTTCACGACAATGTACATTATATTTATCACATAACATCTTTCAAACACACTGAGCTAAACCATGCAAGATTTAAATTATGCAGTTACACAGTTAAATAACAGCAGAGGCAAAGGAAAGTGGTGTAGGCAAGGAAGAAAAGTTTACTTATTATTTCTCATTAAAAGAGTAAAATGAAATTGCATTTGGTTATCAAGATGTTTGAAATTCTTCCCTCATTATGCAAATTCTTCTAATGCTACTCTGGAAACTACAGTCAGTGCATAATATTCTGTGGCTTCTAAACTCCACTCAACCCAGGTGGTTAATTTCCTAACACAGTCCCTGATCTTGGAGAGACTTAGGCATGTGTGTAACTTTGCATGTGAGCTGTCCCAGTGACTTCATTGGCACTATTCACCTGCATAAATTTAGGCATATGCTTAAGTCTTACAGGACTGGGGCTGAACCTTGCTATGGAGTATGTATTATACCTAACAGGAAAAACAGCATTTGTTGCTAGGACATATCTGATTAAAATAATCAAGAACAACACTGATAGTAAATGTAAACAGGAGCAGCTAGTTGCTTCTTCTGAACAAGCAGCAGTGGTTTAATGGCTTTAAGGGACTTAAGAAGACCTTGAAATAATTGATTTTTTTCTACTTTATTATTAACCACTACTCATCAAGAAGGAAATGGCCACTTCCTTAATGTGTCATCAAGGCGTATCTTTTGGCATAGGTTTCAATGCTTGATAACTAGCTAAACCTATTAGTATTAGTTTCTTCATTCCTTTGCCAGCACATATTTTTGTACTGCAGGTTAGTTTAGTCAAACAAAATTACTGTACTTGCCTGCTGATATTAAGTATCTCATGATAATCTTCATACTACATGTTGAATATCAGTTAAAATGGCCAAAATACCTACTCAGCAATATCACGTTAGGATAGTAATGTTCATTCATTGAAGGAATTGTCACAATTTTGTGTTTGATCACCCTAAATGATCCTACTCTTGGCATCCAATAAGATTAAGTGTCAGAAAACATAAATATTTGCTAATCACATTTTTCTTTTTTCAGGGTAAGGGGATTCTTGGACCAGCAGTAAGTATCATTTTATACAATCTACAGTCTGTGATTGCAATCAAAGTAATAAAATGAAAAGACAGAATAATAATTTTGGCACTCATGTTCTGTATCTATTCATACATATTTTTACAACTAACATTTTAGACCATTGTAGTCCTTTGGGTGTACAGATGTGTTTCTGAGGGCATGATTTATCTCCTGTTGCATTGGGAAGACTTTTCCCTGTGTACTTACATCTCTATCATATAGATGATTGTAAATAATGTATACATATTTCTTTCTTTTACTTGGTTATTGTAGGGCCCCCCTGGTATAGCAGGACTTCCTGGTGAAATAGGCCGTGTTGGTCCAGCCGTGAGTACTGCATTATGTTTTCCAGTAATTTGCATTTTCTCATTGTCTGAAAGACACTGTACAGAAGGAAATATAATTATTATACCATCCAAACATGGTTTAGGATATGAGAACGCAAAAACATACCTAAGTATTTCATTTGATTATTTTTCCTACTGGGATTGTAGGGGGAGGAGCAGGTTGGTGGAAATCTCGTCAGAAATAAACAAGAATTAATAGCTCAAAGATACGGCCATCTGTAATAATAGAATGAAGTGTTTCATATAGTATTCCACACACAAAAAGAATGCTAAGAATGCAAAGGAATTCACTAAAAAATTAGGAAAGGGCAAAGTTAAGTTTGGCTGTAGAATGTTAACTTGGCCCCTGGTGTGTATACATTATGTTAAAATATTTTATTACATGATCACACACTGGTTTTCTCCATGGTCCCTGTCTCATGTCCCTGAATAAGGCAGTTATTCAATATTTCTTTTGATCCTCATCATTCAGTGTGGCCCCATTTACTGCACATCAACCAACCCTGCCCTGATTAAGGATTTTTTTTCTAATTATAGACTTTTTGTGGCACTGATCTCCAGACTATCTGAATACCTCACAAACATAATTAATTAATTTATCCCCTGGACACCTCTGTGAAGTCAAGAACTACTATTATCCCCATTTTCAGAAGGAGAACTGAGACAGAGCCAAATTAAGGGCTACTTTATACAATTTAAGTACATCCCATCCATTCACAAAGCCATGAGGACGGAGCAGTCCCTGTCGTCTCCTGAGCACTTAGCACTTATATTTCACATCTTCAGAGCTCGTTAGAGACAATATGAGTTACACTCTTACTGGAATCAGAGGTGATACATAGTTCCACCACTCCTTAGGTAGACCAGAAAATAAACTGTAACTCAGAATCTTAATTTCTTCACTTGATCAGGAGTGGGAGCGGACAGTAGGGTAAATTACTTTATCCTTTTTTGTGGGACTGCTTATTTGCCACTGTTTACATAGATACTCTGACCGGTGAATAGGTGTCCCTTGTCCCTGCCCACCTACCCACTTTTTCACAGTGGTGGCTACCAGGCAAATGTTAGTAAGGGCAGGTTCAGCATGTTGTCTTATTTTAGTTGATCATTTAACTTCAGTGTGAATCTCTCAAAACACTTTTCAGTCAGTCATATCAAATAAGAACATAGTTAAAAGGTGAGACCAATCAATAAGCAATGACTTGATTTAAAGTAAGACTGTAGTCAGAAAAATGATACAGAACTCCCACAGTGCTATTTTTACTGAATTATTCTCTTTCACTTGCTTCCATATCAAGTTTTCTCAGTTTTATATATCAAAAGATGTTAGCGAGACAGGGTAGATGAGGTAACATATATTGTCGGACTAACTTCTGTTGATGGAAGGTACAAGCTTAAAAAGCTGAATAAGAACAGAGCTCGTATTCAGGTTTGGGGAAGGAAGCAACATGTCTGCTTCCTGAAACCTGAAGAAGAGCTCTGTGTAGCTCAAAAACTTGTACCTTATAGCAACAGAAGTTGGTCTAATAATATGTATTATCTCACCTACCTTGTATCTCTCATATCCTGGGACCAACATGAGTACAACAACACTGTAAATCAAAAGATTCTAATTCTCAGCTTGGGCTTCAAAAATCTAGTTGTACTCTTCCTGACTTGTACATCCTTCCCAGTGATGAAGGTTCTTGATTCAGAAATTAGCTGACAATTTTGTGGATGACACGTGAGGCAGAATAGGCTCTAGATTACTTTCAATACTTTACTGGTTCTCCAATGACAACAGTAGTAAAATCTTGGTTTGGGGCCTACTCTTGCTTCCAGTAAAGACAACTGCAGAGTTCTCATTGGCTTCACAGTACAAGATTAAGCCCTTGTCCTTAAAGCAGGTATGCCTCAAAGACACACACAGAGAAAATAAGGGAGTGTCTGGCTTACACAATTGCTTTTCTGACTATAGCTATACTTTAACAGAGGCTTATGGCATGCATGAGATGGAACAACAGAGAATGCCACAAGTATTGGGACATAGTAAAATACTGCCTCTCAAACATCTTGCATACTACAGTACTTGACAGTATTATTTCACTTATCATTTTATAGAATTCCTTGGGAGATATCAAATAAATCAAATGCTTTACAGTTCAAATGAAATTTCTGTTGTGACCTCTATTGTGCTGAAAATTGCCATTTCATGGCAGATGTCATGTGGTATATCTTTACTCCCTATTAAATTAGTACCAATAATACTGGTGCTCTATATGAAGTAAAGAGACGATTGTTGTTTTTCCAGAAGACTCCTTATGTACCACGTCTTTATTTATTTTAGGATTTTCTATCATGTCCATCATCATAGTATCCACACACTTAAATAATAATAATAAGTCACATGTTGTTTGAGGATTACGCCATGCTCTTAGGAGAACTTCAACCATGTGATACAAGCAAATACAATCTCACACCCATCTTGACTTTAAGTTTATTTCCCTATACTCTACAACCAGACCTGTATTCTTGAAATTTGAGTTTTACTGTTCTAAGATTGGTTGCTTAGTCTGTGCTTTTGTGGTTGCCTCACCTTAGCTACTGCAGGCCTGAATATACAGCTGTTTAATAAATCATTGCCATGAATTAATGAACTTTATTCTAAAATATTAGGGTGATGCTGGAAAGAGAGGTCCTCCAGGCCCACCAGGGCCCCCAGGTCCCAGAGTAAGTGGTTATGTTTAATATATGCTAATATTTGGATAAATGCTGTGTCTCTGTGTGACCTATCATTTAAATCAGATTCTGCACTAGATGACTGGAGGATAGCTAATGTGATATCAATTTTTAAGAAAAGCTCCAGAGGCAACCCCAGCAATTACAGGCCAGTAAGCCTAACTTCAGTACCAGGCAAATTAGTTGAAACTATACTAAACAACAGAAATATCAGACACATAGATGAACACAATTTGTTGGGGAAGAGTCAACAAAGATTTTATAAAAGAAAATCATGCCTCACTAATATATTAGAATTCTTTGAGGGTGTGAGCAAACGTGGACAAGGATGATCCTCTGGATCCTGTGGATGTAGTATACTTAGACTTTCAGAAAACATTTGAAAAGGTCCCTCACCAAAGCTCTAAGCAAAGTAAGCAGTCATGGGATAAGAGGGAAAGTCCTCTTGTGGATCAGTAACTGGTTAAAAGATAGGAAACAAAGGGTAGGAATAAATGGTCCGTTTTCAGAATGGAGAGAGGTGAATAGTGGCATCCCCCAGAGTTCTGTACTGGGTCCTTTGGTGTTCAACCTGTTCATAAATGATCTGGAAAAAAGGGGTAAATAGTCAGGTGGCAAAGTCTGCAGATGATACAAAACTACTCAATATAGTTAAGTCCAAAGCAGATTGCTAAGAGTTACAAAGGGATCTCACAAAACTGGGTGATTGGGCAACAAAATGACAGATAAAATTCAATGCTGGTAAATGCAAAGTAATGCACATTGGAAAACATAATCCCAACTCTACATATAAAATGTTAGAGTTTAAATTAGCTGTTACCACTCAAGAAAGAGATCTTGGAGTCATTGTGGATAGTTTGCTGAAAACATCCACTCAGTGTGCAAAAAAGCTAACAATGTTAAGAACCATTAGGAAAGTGATGGATAATAAGATGGAAAAATATCATAATGCCTCTATATAAATCTATGGCACACCCACATCTTGAATACTGTGCACAGATCTGGTCACCCCATCTCAAAAAAGATATATTAGAATTGGAAAAGGTACAGAGAAAGGCAACAAAAATTATTAGGGGAATGGCTCAGCTTCTGTATGAGGACAGATTAAAAAGAAGAGGACTTTTTAACTTGGAAAGAGACAACCAAGGGCTTGTCTATACTACCCACCGGATCGGCTGGCAGTGATCAATCCAGCGGGGGTCGATTTATCGCATCTAGTATAGACACAATAAATTGACCACTGAACGCTCTCCTGTTGACTCTGGTACTCCACCAGAATGAGAGGCACAAGCGGAGTCAATGGGAGAGAATCAGCTGTCAACTTACTGCAGTGAAAACATCACAGTAAGTAGATCTAAGTACATTGACTTCAGCTACTCTATTAATAACTCTTTTTTCTTCTATTGACTGCACCCCTTTTGTACACAGATCTCTAATGTGCAATTCCAATGGCTGATAGAATCATGAATTGCCTATCAACTCTTCTACTGCAAGAGGGATCCTTTTTTTCTCTAAAGAATTAAGTCTTGTCCTTATGAAGGAGATGTTTTTATTCTGTATTCAATAATCATCAGAATGTAAGAAAGTGCACCTTCATGTGTTTCATTTACCCAGATAACTTCTTTAAGAACCCCAACTCTGAAAACAATTTTCAGTCAATTACAAAGTAGAAATACTTCTGCTGAGAACATAACATAAGATCTGTGGTGCAACTGGACTACATACCCAAATGAGATATGGGAACACTTAATATATAGTATTAAAAAATCAGATGCAACTGTTGATATTTAAAACAAAAATATGCTATGTTTACAGAATACACTGAGTTCATATGTGATTATTAGACTGAATGTATACAAAAATATGTATTGTATTACTTTAGTCTAATTCTCATGTGTGGCTTTCAGTACTTAGAAGAAATATGTGATGCTTCGAAAACAAAGAGTATTTTTGCTTTTCAGAAAAGCAAAACCAATGATGCAGGGCAGAATATTGCATACAGACGCCTGCAATTTATGACAATTAAATAAAGCTCCCTTTGTGTATGTCTACACAGCAGTTAAACACCTGCAGCTGGCCTATGTCAGCTAACGTGGGCTCGCAGGGGTTGGGCTCCAAGACAGTAAAATTGTGGTGTTTGGGCTTGGGCTGGAGGCTGCCTTTCAGGGACCCTTTCCCCTTGTGGGGTCCCAGAAGTTAGGCTCCAGCACAAGCCTGAAAATCTAGACTGCAATTTTATAGCCGCAGAGCCTGAACACCATGAGCCCAAATCAGCTGACATGGGCCAGCCATAAGTTTTTAAGTGCACTTTTGGGATTTCAGCCCCAGAGATTATCTGACATTTCTATATTTTCTGCTTTCCTACATTGAAGTGTGTCAGGTGTGGTTTTCATTGTATGAGACAAGGTAATCTTTTTCTGTTGTTCTCTTTCTAACTTTGAACATTTTTATCAAATTTAGGGAACAATTGGGCTGCATGAAGGAGATCCACTGGTAAGACATTTGTTCACCTTTTTGGAAAATACAATCTTAAACCAAAATGTACTTTTTAAAGTTTGTTATCCATGTTAACTCAATGTGTGGATACTTTTTCAGTGTCCCAATGCTTGTGCACCTGGTCGTCCAGGACACGCTGGCCTAATAGGAATGAAGGTAAAAGAACTGATGTACTGAATCACTGATTGGGGTGGGGACTTCCTGGCCTTTGGGTCCCATTATATTGTCCAGAAAGCATAGCACCAAGATACTGGTGAGATCACTTTCCAAAGCATCTATAGTCCCAAAGCGTCAGACATGCTAGGTATTCCTCCAAGCCTTTTGATTGGCTTGGAAGGCCTCAGAATGTTAAATTGAAACAAGCACCTTCTTGAGTCACACTTACTCTAGTTTCTTTTATGTTCTTTTGTCTGATTTCTGGGGATACTATCCCTATGAGGGGATCACTAGTGCAATGTTGGATGCATTGATTTACTGGATCTGGGATTAGGTTTTTCTGAAGGTTGCACTACAGCCCATTTCCGAATGTGTCTAGGTGTGCATGGAGTTGGGGAGGTGTTACAGAAGGTACACCTGGAGAGAGGTAGGCAGGCTATATTGGACGAGTGGATTTCTCAAATTTTAAATAAATTGTATGCACTCTTTTTTTATTCCTTTATTTTAGGGTCACAAAGGAGTAAAAGGAGAGGATGGTGAACCAGGGAAACAAGGTCATAAGGTAAGAGAACAGTATTTTAATGGGCAAGCAGTAGTTTAATGGAAGGCAATGATTGGTAGCAAAATAACTGCCAGCTTAGCCTATCCTTCAAAAACAGTCATCTTGTTAGAATCCATCAAAATTATTGATAGTTCTGCCAGAAAGAACTGACAGCCCACTTCCTGTATGGCTAAGTCATTATCTGCTAAGTCATCCCCTCTATTCTGCATTCATTATCACACAGAAATTGGCATTCTCACTTTTCATTTTGACCATCAGAATAATTATTATTGAACTAGCTGCACAATAAAGCCAGTATTTATTAATCTTAAAAGTTGGGAATTAAGTGCAGGGTCTCTGTAGGAGATTAAAGAATGCTTAGGGTGGCACAACTGAGCAAGGAGAGGGCAAAGGGAGAATGAGATGGCAGCATGGGGGAAAAGAGTACATGATGGGGAGGGAAAGGTATAGGAAAGATCTAGGTAACCACAGCAGAGATGAAGGAAAGGGCCAAGGACTGAATTGCTTGAAGACTGAACTACATTTTCATATAAAAACACAATTCATCTGGAATGGACTTGTTGGATACTTGTGAGGAAATCTGGGGAACCCTGAACTACCTTTGCCCATGCTGTAACTTTCTGGTCCACAGAAGACTTCTTTTTCCAAGGCAGGCAATCTAGCATCTTAAACTACCTTAACAGTAAGGAACAAAGTTTGTGCCATAAACCCCTGCTTCATATCCATATACACAATGAAAAGAATACTAACTTCTCAGAAGTAGTCCGCCCACTTTTCAGAATGCTTGAGCTATGGGAGTTGCCAAATCCCTGTTGTGCCCCAGAACCAACCTCTTGTAAATCAGCCTGGCACTGAGAATTGTAGTTCTGCTCTCTAAGAGCATAAGGGTGGTGGGGGAGAGAGCGCATTACCTGGTCACCAGAAAGGTGTCTGGATTAATAAGGCAAAGTATTGGTTTAGTAATAACAACACTGAAGGATAATGCTGGATTGCATGTGAGACTATCAACATACACATCCAGTTTTCAAACTCCGACCTAAACCTCATTACAGTTTTTTAAAATCTGAATTAATAAACCTGGGAATACTAACTTTGAGAAAAATGGAATGATTTATCTTAAATAAAACATACCCTTGCTACTCTTGAGTAAAATGACCTCATCTTCATTCACACTCCTTCTTGGAACACATTTCTTCCATGAAGCCTTTAAACAATAATTCAGCAAAGAAAGAAGTCTGCAAATTTTTAATACAGAGAGAGTTGAAATGTGTTGCAATTCCCCTTTAATTTAATGAGCCAATGTATTATGTGTCTTAATTTACTGTCTGTCTAATATTAAGTGTAAGCTCTTTGAGGCAGGAAATGTGTCTATGCTGGGTTTCCTTCACTGCAGAGCATGTTGACAGGGATCAGTGAGTAAGAAGTGGTAACTCTTATGCTGTTAGTGTTTTCCCTTTCCTGGTATGGATTTGCTTCAGCTTTCTTTCTTTTGTTTTTCCAGGGTGAGGAAGGTGCCCAGGGAGTCATAGGTGACGTTGGAGCTCAAGGCCCTCCAGTAAAGTATTTCCTTTTTGAATAGCACTATCAATTTGTTTCATGTCCCCATATTTGTTTTTGAATACACTACATGAGAACCTGTATGACCATGGGCCACTAACTACAAGTGTGTTAAATAACTAGGCCTGGCTGAGGATGAACACTACAGGCCTCCTTTGGGAACAGAAATAGATTTTTTTAGGACACTGAGCTCAGGCAACTACTTTATCATGAAATATTATTTCATGTCTAATTGCTTACCCACTAAGCAATTAGACATGAAATAATATTACACATCTATCTTTTAATAATAATATCACACTGATAGTGATTAAAGGTCAAAATATTTAAAACTGTGCATAGTAAAACTTCACAGTATGCCCTTTTCTGCTCTCACAGCTTGGTTCTTGTAATGCTTTCACCTTGTAAATAATTAGTGTGGTCTGTCTTATATTACTTTTTAAACCATAGGGGGGCAACTAGATGATTGAACTGGGCTTTTCTGACCTTACTGTGCATGATTTTGGTGACCTAGACCTGAAACTGGAAAGACATATATATGTGCTTAACTTTGAGACTTACGGTACATCTATACTAACAAAAATAAAACAAAAAACACAACCCTGCAGCAGTGAGTTTCCAAGCCCAGGTCTACAGATTTGGGCTTGTGTGATGGCGCTAAAAATAGCCATGTAGATATTCTCACTTGGATTGGAGCTTAGGCTCTGAGACCACGCTTCTTACCATGTTTCAGACCCTAAGCTCCAGCCTGAGAGGGAACATCTAACAAGGCTATTTTTAGAAATGTGCATCCAAGTCTGTAGAACTGGGCTCTGAGACTTGCTGCCATGGGTCTTTTTTTTTTTTTTTTCAGAGTAGATGGACCCTTAGACTTTGCAGAACTGAGGATTTAGTGGCCACCACTCCTGGGCAGATTGTGGCATACTCCTTCTATAGTTTCATTGTGTCTCCCCCAAGAGCCCTAATTTCCCTGTTCCTGTTTGTTCTTCCTTAGCTGGTTCCTCCATGATCAGCCGTCCCTCCAGTTCCCATAGCTAGGACATGCAATAGGGAAAAGGAAGGAGCAAGGGGATCACTCCCAACAACAGAGCTAGGCCTTAATCATGGCATGCTTACTTCCTTTGTCAGAGTTTGCATAGTCTCTGTTTTCCTGCTTTGAGCAGGGGGTTAGACTAGATTACCTACTGAGGTCCCTTCCAACCCTGATATTCTATGATTCTATGATTCCTAGTGAGTGAGTCAGGAGAAAGAAGTGTGGATGATGAGGGCTTATATTTTTCTGGGATTTAAAAGAGTTCTCTAATGCTTACTGTATCCAGGTTTGACTATCCTTCACGCTCATGACTTTCAAGTCCTAGATCACGGAGGTCCAGACAAACATAAAAGTCTGATTAGAGCTTACAGAAATACAAGAGACTGCATAGAACAAAGAATATAAGCCCCTCTTATCCTTAATACTCATAAAATCTCCCTGATAAAGTAGTTGCCTGAGCTCAGTGTCCTAAAAAAATCTATTTCTGTTCCCAAAGGAGGCCTGTAGTGTTCATCCTCAGCCAGGCCTAGTTATTTAACACACTTGTAGTTAGTGGCCCATGGTCATACAGGTTCTCATGTAGTGTATTCATCAGGAAATAACACATTGCTTTACTCATTTAACTCCACAGCTCTTCAAAATCACAATATTTTAAAGTGTTGTCCACTACAACCAAGGATTCAAGAGGCAGGGAAAGTGATGTCATCTTAAAAAGGGATATGCCAGGCCTGGGAGTAGGAGGGGGAGTGAGGGGGATTTATAGGGAAGACAGTAAGGATTGAAATAGTCTGTAAGGTTTCTTAGAAATAAAAGCCTTAGACCCGGTTTCTCTGTCAGATTTTTTTTTCAGGGGTTTACTTCAACTTTATGGTCCTCAGAACAATGAGTGTTTTTCTGTCCCTAATATATAGTTGTGTTTGAGGCCTCAGTGTGGTTTTGGTCAATCTGACAATTCCTCTAGACTGAGCTACCTGTGTTCTAATTTGATATTTTATTAATTGTACAGTTTTCAAACTACCACATGAATTAAACATTTTAATGCAGAAGCATTTGGCTCTTTTTTATATATAAGGGAAGGAATAAAATAATGACAAAGAAAATATGTAGTATCTTAAGAAGTCTACTATCTGAAAACTACCACATTTCTGATAACAAAATAGCAGTATGGTCTAAATTGTCACAATACTTTTCTTATTTTTCATTTCCAGGGGATTCAGGGTTTGAGAGGCATAACTGGTATAATGGGAGCCAAAGGGAACAAAGTAAGTACTAGCAATTATTTCTATAAAATATAATGCAGCTGGTAGTCAGAGGTTGGCTCCACGACATGTAATTTTTAAACCATGGGTCACTATGCAATGGGTGCTTTCTGGGTTTAGCCTTACTTAAACTTTTGATACCCTCCTTTGCTATGCCTGCACTTTCCCTCTTCCACCAAGTGTGTTCCAGCAATAGTAACATCCTTCTGGTCAGGAGGACAGCCAACCCTTTCCTTTCTGAGTAAATGCCTTCGGTACATCAGTAAATTTTGCTAAAGTAGACTTTCTGCAGTTTCTTACTATTCTCTCCTTCTCCCCAAGACTTAAAGTAGTTTGGCATATCCTCTTGGTGCTCTTGGCAAGGCATCAAGCTTAATTGTGATATTAATTTACATAAACCATAACCTTTTGAAATAAAACTGAAGTTTATTGAATATCCCTTTCCCCTAATTGTGTCTGCCTCAACCTTTCTACTTCTCCTGTCTCTAATTTTCACCTGCTTGCCTTGGTACATGGATCACTTTCATTAACTCAGTTTCGATAGCCAGTCACTGAACAGTATGGTGCAAATCCACTCTGAGTATGCAGTGAAAGATACGGAAAGCAAAGCTTTCTTTCTTGTTCTGCAATCCCACCATATACCCCCACTGTCCCCTTCACCTCCCACAGTTATTTGGCCACTTACGTTCCTGACCCAGCTATGTGAAATACTTACTGCCTCTCTTTGAGACACACATTCATTATTCTTTCTAAATCTTTCCTGAAAACATTTCTTTTCACTTTGGCTTATAATTGATTCTCTCTATAAAGCATTTTTGAAGATAGTTTTATGAGATACTATATAAAAATCAATTGCAATTCACATTTTGGTGTCAGTCCATTATGCTATATATGTGCAGTGTGTTTTTGTGTGATGCAGGGAATTAGTTAAGGACAACAATGAATTGTTCTGAAATAGTTTAAAGTGGCTTAATTCATCACATTTTGATAGAGGAATGACATAATTTAATATATAACATTTGCTGGCATTTAATTATATAACTCCCCAAAAGGCAAACTAGAGTTTAAAAAGATTAAAAAGCCACTTTGTGAAAACTGTACTTATTTTAATAACCCAGAGCCAAATTCAGAGAGGTGCAGAGCACTTGCAATTCCTACTGAAGTACTTGGGATATGTAGGTGCTTGGTATATCTCAGGAAGTCAGCCCTAATATCTTGGGTTATCTCTTTATTCTGTAGGGTGCTCGTGGCCTTGATGGTGACCCTGGTCCACGAGGGCTCCCTGGTGGATCTGTAAGTAGAGTTTTGTGTCAGCCAGATCATTCAAAGTGATATTAACTTTTAAGGAAGTTTATAGAAGTAAAGCAGGGGGCTGTTTGCTTTGGCAAAGGGTTTTTTCTTAGTACAGGGGAGCGAAAACTACAGCCTGTGGGCCGGATCCGGCCCAGCAGGGCTTTCAGTCCAGCCCGCGGGATTGCTAGCCCCGTGGCTACATCTCGCTCCATGCAACTCCAGCCTCTGGGGTGAGGAGGAGTAGCTGGCTAGCCCCAGCTGGCATATGGTTCCTAGGAGATGGCTCTAACTGGTATAAGTCAGAGCAAGCTGAGGATAGACTTCAGGCTTCTCCAAACTGAGCTAGGCAGAGACTAAGGGTGTCATTATTAGTGTTGTTTGCCAGCTTCTCTCTCATTTCCCCTTGGAGTGGATGTCATGGGAAGGAAGTTATTCTTTGGTAGGCACAGCCTCAGGTGCAGACAGAACCAATCGAACTTCTGTTCTGCTTCCCCTGGGCTTCCACATCCTGACAGAAAAGCAGGGTATGAAGTAACCGGTGCTGCTCCCTCCAGCCTCTGCAATGAGCAGATGCCAAGCGCGTGAGCTGTATAGCAATCACAGCAAGGAAGGGACAGCAGTTGCTCAGAGTTTTCCCATCTCACCTCAGAGCTGCTCCTGCGGCCATGAAGAAAGAGGTGTCCCCATCTGGATCCCTGTAGTAATAGGGTTAATTCAAACACTTTGGTTTAACAATTTCAGGGCATTTTCTTCTTAACACAGTTATGCTCAAAGGCCACAATTTAGTCTCTTCAGGATTACAAGTGTCCCCACCCCAGACCCAGGGTTGGACACCACTGCTTTAGAGGCTGCTGTACGCTTACAGCTGGCTGCCGCTGTGAGACTTCTGGTTGCTTTGGAGCTGTTCTAGTTACACTTCGATTCACGGCAGCATGATGTTTCTGCTATGTACTTGCTTCATTTTCATCAGACCTGACTGCCATGCTCCTGGTGCCATGTGTTCCAAAGTTAGCTCAGACGTTCACTCTAACTTTCCCAAAAGTTCTTTGTTCAAAATCCCAACATCTAGACAATTTTGCATGTGTTCTCCTTACTGATGTCAAAGTCACAATGTTCTGCAAGTTCTTATAAAGGCTTCCAAGCTTTCTCCAGGTCTCTGCCCTTTTAATAAAAGCATGCCCATTTGTGTTTTACATTCAATATTGAAATGCAACAATCACCAAATTTTTAAAGAATGATCAGTACATGTATCCTCAGAGAAAATGTTGGGAGACAGCACAATGGGCCTCCTTTTCTTCCCACTTCCCCACTAACCTCCCACATCCCCACTGTTTTCCCAGTTTTTCACTTCTCAAATCTAGCTAAACTAAAGGGAGGAGGGGGGGATGAAGAGAAGGGAAAAAGTAGATCAAATGCCACCATTATTGTGGGTGACAGTTGTCACTGCTAGGCATCAGCTCCCCAGCTACAAAGGTTTTTAACATTATTGAGGTATAAACAGATTCTGAGAGAATCTGGAAGTAATTGCCCCATACCGCCTAGGATCATTGTCTCCCCAACCTCCCTTCACATAACATTCAACCTTATAGTTGATCTCATTTAATCTCTGCTAGACAGGATTTCTTCATGCTTAAGTGCGTAATCATCAACGGTACAAATGACAATATATGTAAATAATTCTCTCTCCAGCCCATGATGTAACATTGCACAATTAGCCTGTGTGTGTTTGAGCATTTCTTTCTCAGAAGCATCAGGAACAGATGATTTCCTGTAACTGATACCAGACAAGATGGGCCAGGTTAGCCTGGTATAACAATTCGTGTTCTTAAAATGGCATATATAAAAAATAAAGAAAAAATGGTTTTTAAAACTTGGGCATAACATACATGCATAGCTTTGCCTCTATTCCTGCCCACTGTCATAACACAGCGGCAAGCACTTTTATGTTTTGGAGACACAAGAGTCTCTTGTTTTACAAACAAAACAGAAAAACTTCTCTTTGCATTATTCAGTTGAATGATAAAAATCACAGTGACTCTTCCCTTTCATACATGGGGATAAACAAATCATTTTTGAGTCCAATACAAGCTAAATGTTGTCCATTTAAACAAGGGCACTTTACCTCTTTTCTAACAATATTTGTTTTGGTGGGGAAAGCAGCTTGGGATGTCATAACAAAAGAAATAAAAGTTAGCCTTATAGCAGAGAAATTGTTCTAATTAAGCACCTTTATTCATGTGGTATTGTGTATTGTATAGATTTTTCCAGACATTCTGAGTCTGATAGTGTTGCTATTGAAGTTAATGGTGTAACTTGATAATAGAACAGGCACTTAGGCTACGTCTACACTACAGCATAAAATCGAAATAACTAAAACCGGTTTTATAAAACCGATATTATAAAATCGATTTTATGCGTCCACACTAGGGCACATTAATTCGTTGGTGTGCGTCCATGGTCTGAGGCTAGCGTCGATTTCTGGAGCGGTGCACTGTGGGTAGCTACTGTAAAATGATGAGGCCAATAACTTCGATTTCCGTCCACACTAACCTTAAATCGATATAGTAATATCGATTTTAGCGTTACACCTCTCGTTGGGGAGGAGTACAGAAATCGATTTTAAGAGCCCTTAAAATCGATTTAAAGTGTGTTGTAGTGTGGACGGGTACAGCGTTAAATCGATTTAACTGCGTAGTGTGGACCAGGCCTTAGTAAAAGGATGTTTATTTCTCAGTGCGAAGTCAGTAAACTCCCTTTGGGCTCTGAAGGTCAAGCTAGGCCTGTTAACTATAAACTGCACAGGGCAATTAATGTCAATATAAATTACAGATTAGTTTCAATGTAAATTAGATATATTTCATTTAGAATTAGTACGTCCTCCACAGAAAAAATATAGATGTACTCACCTTCTGAGCATAAGTACCTAAACACCTGAAACAGTGTTTTGATCTAATAAGGGGAAGGGAAGTACCATCTAATATATCTTAAGAAGGTTTGAGAAAACTATATACCTATCTATAATTGCCTAAATGGACTAGTCAGCATGGACACCAGCATACAGTGAATGTAGATATTTTCCCTTCCCATAGTGAAGTGATTCCCTTTTAACAGGGTTCCACTGAATTACTTGTAAATTGTTTATGGAGTGAGAGTACAGCCCAAGCGGCATATGGGTAAATGTGAAAACAAAAGGACATTTAAAAGGCAGTGGTGCTTATTAAAAGCTAGATATTGCATCTTTATGCACCCAAATGCTAATTGGCTTCACTGGGAGTTTTAGGTGTTCCCAAGTAATGCAAGACTGAGCCATTAAACTGAAATTCACCAGTTAGAGGTCGTTATGTACCATTTAAGACCCACCTAAACCCTTGATTTGGGGCTCAAATGTCGCACAGGGCCAAGCACATGCTCTCTGCACAAGAGTGAATTTGACCTTTGATGTTTTACCTGATTTCATTTAATCAATATGACCAATTGTATTCTGACAATTTTGCTAAATGAAAATATTTCCTGCAGGGAGACCAGGGACAGAGAGGTCTACGGGGAGAGACAGGTCCGAAGGGAGACAGGGTGAGTTCAAATCATATTTACCAGTAAACATATAGCAATTATATTATATATCACATTACGTGTGCTGAAGGTAACTTACCAAATACAGCCATGAATAATCATATATTGATGCTTCTTGCATAAGCCACTTCAATGTATCTTTTTTTTTTTTAGGGTCCTCAAGGTATTAGAGGAATAACTGGCCTCCCTGGGCCTAAAGGAGAAGCTGTATGTATATCTATTTATTTTAAAAATTTGCTCCCTATCACGATCCTTTAGATTGCAAATGCTGGGGAGCAGCATTAAGACAAGCAAAGAATGTTCTTTATAACAATATACTATCTGTGTTTCAAGGGCTTACCAGGGGTTGATGGCCGGGAAGGGATCCCTGGAATGCCTGGAGCAAAGGTAAGCTAACTGTATCCTATCTGGCTATCTCAGTTTACATGTCATTTGATTCACATTGTTCTAACTGTAATAGCTGCATTCACCTATATATTATGTATGTTTTTCAATTGTGCTACTGCTTTTGGTTTCTGAACATTCCTGTGGTAATTTGTAGTAAATTTCCCCAGCCTAAATGTCTAAAATCACACTGTTTCTGCTTTCTAGAAATAAAGTTTTTTTACTGATTTAACTGAATATTTTATATCATTTATGTAAATCAATTTTTTTTCAGGGTGAACCAGGAAAACCTGGTGCTCCAGGTGATGCAGGACTTCAAGGACTGCCAGTAGGTATCTGATACTTCAAATGTGAAAGCCCTATTCAGTTCAAACACAAAGAAGAGACTAGTTTTTCAGATGCACTTGTGCCAGCTTTTGTGCCTCCTCATCATACCTTGGGTGGAAAAACTGAGTGAATGGCCCAGGGAGGATAACTCCAGTGCAAGGGTGATCCTGAAGTGTATAGCCAAAATAGAGGGTTGCACACAAAACAAAGTCCTGGCTGTCAGCATAAAAAGGAAGTAGGTTACTAAAAAAGGGTGGACCAACATGCAACTTCCTTGGGAGTGCTTTCTGGGCTAAGGGTTCAATGTCTTGTGGCTGTTACAGGCAGGCATAAATAACAGCCCGCAGGCTACTCTAACAGAGCACAAAGTAGAAGGCATGGACACCAGGATCAGAACAGTGTAAGGAGAAGCTTTACACATCACCCCCTGACTCTGCACCGTGGGAATATCTGAGCATGTGGCCCAATAAATTTTTAATTTTGCAAAAGTTTATCCAGGCAGTGGAGTTTACTAGACCTTGTCTGATAGTAGAGGTGTATAAGTGTGGTTTAGTTTTAAGTATAAAGGAATTCGTTTACAAATCAGTAGAATGCTATTTTCATTCTTTCTACCAATATTTATTCTTTATTCAATTCTTTTTTACTAATCATCTCTTTATAATTCTATCCGCCTATCTATCTGGGTTTATCTATTTGCTCATCACACATTGAAATGAAAAGAGTTAAATGCCTAAATAACTTTCTGAATCCCATCCCAAGTGCCTTATAAATTTTAACATAAATACAAACAAGAAATTCTGGACTTATTTATTTGGTATGGGTTTTAGATTTAATGCTGTAGGAGGTGAGGCTTGTGGTCATCCTGATGTGCAGGAGGCATTGCTATTGGGGTTTGTTTTGTTTTTTTTTGGTCTGTCTGAGTTAGAGGATTGAAGATATATTCTGATATTTGTGTATTAGGATTTGATTTTGTCTTTATCAGCACTGAGGGCTTAGCCCTCAGCTGTACTGATCTTGTGTTTGGGACAGCTAAGGAGGTGAGGCAGTGAAAGACGGCTTTCTGCCTTTCCTATTCTTGGGACTGGGTGGGGGCCAAAATAATCCACAATGAAAGTTAGAGCAGCCTAAGGCTGGTTGAATTTACCCAGATGGAACAATCCCCTGCAGCTGTTCTGCCAGTCTAGGGTTGCTGGAGTGTCCCATACTTCCTCCTGCCCCAAAATGTCCCATGTGGAAGGGATGTGGGGGAGCTGGTGGCCAGATACACTCACTTTATGTCAGTGAGAGATTTGCCTGTGATAGGAGAATCTGCAGCTGTCCCAGTATGGGGCTCTCCACACTCGGGTGTTGTGAGGGTTTCATTTAATTCAAACAGTATAAATAACTAAGAATAAATTTAATCTACCATAAAATACATACATAAAAGGCATAGCACTGCTCTGCTGTTAAAATACACAAGGCTATTCTTAATTCATGTGGATTGGTCACAGTCAAGGAGACGTATACCATACCAGTAAATACATTTTTATGTTTAATCTTGTAGTTTGTAGATTTAAAATGTTGGATATGTTGGGAATATAGATAGTGCATAATGTTCCCAAATTAAAAACCTTATTTCCTTTACATTTGCAGCTAGAGAAAAATTCCGCCTCCAATGCCAGGGTAAAGAATACTTCCTGCACTGGGTCAAACCAGTGTCAAGTGTTAAACAGAAACTTTTCCAAAACATTCTGCTACAGAAGCAGATACTCAGAGAAGATATTGAAGGAACTAAGTTAAAATATCATTTGATTTACAGTTGCATTCTGAAGTTGGTTCTGGTTTTTGCTATGTTTTTTCCTAACGATAGAGAGCACTTGCTGTGAACGATTGTATACAAGAGAGGGAATGTGGAGTGTAAACAAGAGAGAGGGGTCTTGTACTTTGAGCATAAGATTGAAGTGGGAAGTTCTGGGTATTATACCCATTTCTGAATCTGGCAGTGGCAGTGACTTATGTTGTGACCCTGAACAAAGCACAATCTTTCATCTCCCTGTGCTGCCTTTTGCCTAACTATAAAATGGGGATAATACTATTTACCTACTTCACAGGGGGATCAGGCTTTATCAATTGCTGTTTGGAAAGTGCATCAAGATCTTCAGGTGAAAGGACTCGAAAAGTATAAATTATGATTGCAATAATGTAAAGTTACATTTTTAACAACAGTTTCAGCAGATGCTTTTTGTACATTTCTAGACTCCATAATAACACACAAATGACATTTAATATGTTAAAGAATCCTGTGGCACCTTATAGACTAATAAACGTATTGGAGCATGAGCTTTCGTGGGTGAATACTTCGTTGGATGCATGTATTCACACATGAAAGCTCATGCTCCAATACATTTGTTAGTCTATAAGGGGCCACAGAACTCTTTGGTGCTTTTACAGATCCAGAGTAACATGACTACCCCTCTGATATTTAAAATGTTGTTTCTTTTAGGGTTTACCTGGCTCCCCAGGTGCAAATGGTGTTTCTGGCCCAAAGGTAAAATAATTTAAATAATCTACTTCCTTTCCTCTAAAACTGGATTTTGTGTTTATCAAATTTTAAAATAGCCAGTGAAGTATTGTTCATTTGTCATTATGGTTAAATGAAAAATAACCATTGACGTAAGAAATGATAAATGCCAGATAAGTGAACAAAAACTTAATCAGTGGTTGGTCTGCAGTTTTTGCAGTTCTTTCATTGTGACAATAGCACTGATCTTGCGTAAAAGATGAAAGAAGGTTTTGTTGATTCAAAATACTTAAAAGAATTTTTTTTTAAATGCAGCGTATAATAATTCTGTGAAATTCACTGCAGAGGATATCATTGACACATATAGCATAGTACACTTCAAAAAAAGATTAGATACGTTAATAAGAACAGCATACGCAGCTGCATTAAATGGATAAAAAGACAAGAGCTTTCAATTATAACAGTTCAAATAACTGAAAAATGGCTGTTCCAATTCTGCTCAAACTCTCCAAGAATATTCACATAGGGCCTGAACAAAAAGCATTGAAAATTTCAGACCAAAAGAAATTTATTTGAGGAAAAAACCATGAGCAACTCAAAAAAGAGATTAGCTGGAAGTTGGGATTCAATTTAAATATATGGCATGCTTCTGTGCATCCACTATAATTGGAGTCTCATCAGTGTGATTGGTTGCTGTACAAAAATAAGGGAAGAATTTAGGGGAATTGGATGGAGGAGAATCAGGTGGAGAATAAAGAGTAAGAGCAAAAATGGGTACAGCAGGTGGTTTGATTTCATTGCTTGTTAATTTATTTGTTAATTCTCTTGAACTGCTATGCTAACTGGTAGCTTGGTATGGCTAACTTTTTCACCTTTGTGTCTAACAGGGCAATGCAGGTGCCCCTGGGATACCAGGTTTAATGGGAAATTCTGGTAAACCTGTAAGATCACTTTTCTTCTTTTCTGAATCTTTCACAAGAACATTTCTATTTTGTGCAAAGAGTTAGTTTTCAAACATGCTCTGTTCTTATCATCATGAAAACAGGGTGAACAGGGACCACAGGGGATAGAGGGACCAATAGGACCAAGGGGTCCACCTGTAAGTACTTGACTTGTTTCCTACTGTGCATATTTGGAACTGTGATGTCTGAGGTCCTGGTTGATGAACCCAACAATGTGGTATACATACTACTTATCACAAGTGCCAGTTACTTAAGGAAAATACTAAGCTCTAACTCCTTAGTCAAGTGGATGCGCATCAACCCACATTAAAAAGCAGCTGTGCTCACAATTACAGTATATACAGATTTCAGCTGGACTCAAAACAAAATAATTGACAAAATTATTCCACAATTTATTTTGGATGGTGGTGATGGTGAATTTGAAACTGAAACATGGATCCTAGCTAGTCCCTGTTTTCATAATGGGCTGAGGAGAAACCCCAGATTCAAACAGAAGGACCCATGGACGCACATGTAGAGACCCCCTGGTCAAGGGTGGGAACCAAACCCAAGACCGTCAACACCAGCAGCACAATGCCTACCACTAAAGCTAAAAAAGTAACTGATTAGCTATCAGTAAAGAGCATGCCCTTATCCTTTACAAGGCCAGCTATTAAAAACAGACACCATCACGTGCTCTGAGCCAGTGCTGTACATAGACACCTCTGAACACTGGAGTGTTAAACATGTGAATTTTGTGGCTTGGATCCTTTCCAATGCTTTTACTCTCTGCTGGAGGGAGCTGGACAGGTAGTGCTTTGAACCATAGTAGTTCCTTCTGGTTGAAAATACTGGTGTTCAGAGGGGCATGTACTTTCGCTGGAGATTGCTTCCACAGCACTAGCCTACTTCAGAAAAACATACAAGAGGTTTTGAAAGATGGCTAGTCCAGGGTAAGAATAAGCCTTGAGGGGGGGTGGGATAGGAGAAGCAAGGAATTACATAGAGAAATATGGTGGCACTCACTGATGTGTAATGCTGAAGACAGAGGGACAGAGTCTATGCTGCGGATGAGATATGAGAGGTGGTGGCTGTAGGGGGCTGGTAACAGCTTTTTGATTTTCTCTCTCTGTCTCTCGCCTGGCCCCAGTCTTGGTCCTGAGAGAAGTTAGAAGAGCATGAGGCTGCTGTGACTGAATGAAAATGGTCCCCAACAGACTGTCTGTGAGTTGGGGATAGCTTTAATGCACTAGAATTCACAGTGTGAGACCATTTGCTGCTCAGAAGAACTCATGCTCCATGATCTCTATTTGCGAGTTCCTCTCTTGCCGTCCCACTCCAGAGGTGCTCACTTGGAGCCTTCAGGCCTTGTGCTGTGATATAACGTTAGTGATTTACTGGCAGCACTGGCTCCAGGCACCAGCATTCCAAGCTGGTGCTTGGGGCGGCAATCTGCAAGGCGTAGCAGTCCCTGTTGTTTTGCCCCCAAGCAGCGCGCCGAATTGCCGCCTCAGGCGGCAGGGGCAGTCGGTGTGCTGTTAGGGCAGCAGGCGTGTTTCCGTGGTGAGGGCAATTCGGCAGCAGCTTCTATGTTTAGCTGTCTGCGGCGGCTTCAGCTAAACATAGAAGCTGCTACCGAATTGCCGCCGCTGTGGAAATGCGCTGCTCCCGCCGCCCGCGGTGGCAATTCGGTGCACAACTTGGGGCGGCGAAAACTGTAGAGCCGGCCCTGTTTACTGGTTAGGGGAACCAGGCAGGGAAACTGGCTCCTATAAACTAATTGTTCTCTGACTTTAAATATTCAACAAATCTCAGCTAAAGAACAAGTTTACTTTTCCTTTCTGTATGTTTCTGTGGTTTGCATTGTCATTTGCTGAACATACTTTATTACAACACACTATTTTCTTTGGAACACACCTACACATGACTTTTGGCCATTGGCTGTCCAAGAAGGATATAAAAATAGATAACATGAATATATATACTCAGCATGTTGTGACACAATATCTCAGTGTTAAGCTTGCCATAACTATACTCACCAAAGCTTGGGTTTGTTGGAAGCCTCTAACTGCATTGTCTTGGATGGAATGGAATTTGTTTTCTGAACCCTTCTCCTGGCATTGATCTCCTAAATACTTGAGAGACACATAAAAGTTATAGTTAGATCAAGAACAAAGTATCTCTCTACATTGATAATGCAAGCTAAACTATGCTTTTAATCCCATAACATGCAAGTATGAGTTTATGAAATCAGCAGTCCATAGAAACAGGAGTTGACATGCTGGGTTAATTGTTAGTAACCCTGTTGTCAGACAGAAACACTCAATGAAGATTAAATATAGTGATTTTTCTGTTTGTCACTGCAGAGATCAGGGGAATGCGTTCCCTCATTTTGTTTCATCATTCAGTAATGTAACAGTTTCTGTAAACATGTGAGCAATATGGCAACAAAAATCTAGAAAAGAGTGACTTCAAATCCACAAAAATGGAGGGACAGCTTGTAAGTGTTATCATTAGTAGGATAATAGAATACTCACTGCACGTCACACAGGTTTAAGTAGAAGTAAGCTGTTTTTAAGCCATAGTATTTAAATCTCTGAAGTTTATAAACCGCCCTTCTGATGAAAATACTGAAAATATTCAGTATCATTCCACTGAGGAAAACAGACTGGGAATGGCTGCCATAGCTTCCTGCTGGCTGCCTGGGAAACCAGGGTGGGAAGTCCAAGTCTTTTTCACAGACAAGCTTCAGTGATAGAAGAATCAGGAATCTATGTTCAGCCTAAGGCAGGCAGTTGAGACTCACTTTATTTTGGGCAAGATTCTGTCTGGTCCTTACTTATGTGTGCATTTGTGTAGCAGGAGCAAGCAGCATTCCCTGTACACCTTGTGCAGTCAGCATTCATGCCAGGCAGATAGCCCTTGCTCTCAGGAATGCAGAGACTGCTCTGCCCCTATGACTCAAGAACAGTTTGCCTCCTGCCTTTCCTCATCTCTGCTCTGGCATGCAAGGGGAGCAGACTGTGCCCAATAGGTGTAACACCCTTGTGCTCTCTGCACTGTCCCTTACTCTGGACTGTGCATAACAGGTTGGAGCTATCATCTGCAGCTAGTGGCAGGCAGAAGTAGCTGCTGTACGGTTTCTGCGTATGTTGGAAGTAGGATTAGTCCTACTGGAGGTGTAGGGATGTCTATTCTCCAACAGAACTGATCCTGTAGTGGGAAGGGGAGTGCAAAGGGAAAAAAAAAAAGGTCTTAACATAAAGTCTTGTGAAATCCCAGTATTAAGTGATATTTTTAGTCATTGCATCATATGGCGACAGCATTCAGAACAGCTGGACATGAACCTAGAAGCTGGCCCCTAAATAAAACAGGCATTGTAAGGAGTGCTCTAGTTTGCTTAATAAGATCTGATTTCCATAGTGTCTGAACTATTTTTGTGTGTACATTTACTACAAGTGGGCAAATCAAGGGATTTGTGCACTCACATATGCTTAGTCAGGAACTTCTCTCTCCATAACCTTGGGCAAAATCCCGGATCTGTGCCCATATGTCCAAAGAGTAAGAGCAGGTAGAGACATGGGCCAGGCAGAACATTTAGCCCACATTTTATTGACAAAATAAAACTGTCACTTTATCACACAGTTGCATCATGTTCCAGCTGAATCTTCACTAAACAGTGCTAGTAATTGTCCACTGAGTGTGGAAACAATGTTTCATATGTATCAACAAAGAGTTCATCCTCCCTGAACGAGTCCTGATGAACCACTGCCCTGCTGTGGTGTTATGGAACAGTGTGCTTCTGGAGAGATCATCATTTGGCTGTCATGACTAGAACATCTTGACAAAAAGAGGGAAAATTCCACAATGTTTTTCAGTATATCCACAGGTTTTATTTTTAAATAAAAATTTCAGAATTAGACATTTGCAATATTTTGACCAGTTTCTACAACTGGTCAAAAATGGAAACAAAAAAAATTCATATTTTTAAATTGTATCAGTTTTGGAAAAATTGAAAAATTTTGACCAGCTCTGTTCATGACCAACCATATACAGTCATCAAAGATCCCATGGTTGCTCTTCAATGAATTATTTCTTTTGTCTTTCCTTCCCCTCTCCTAATCTCTACTTTGGTCACCTCTTTACCACTTATTTCACTTTCTTTCTTCCTCTCTTCTAACTTTTCCTTTCCTCAAGTCTACACTCTCCATCCTCCTACTGATCATTCCCTTCCTTTCTCTCCTCTCCAGGTTCCTTCTACTGTCAAAGGCCCTCTACTCATATTAAGCCAGTATTCCATTTATCTTCCTAGTGAAGGGTTCTGTGGCAGGAGTCAGGAGGGGTCTGGGGTTCTTCCCTTTTTCTCCTGACAGAGAAGAGGAGGAGCCACCAAGAAGTCCCTGCTATTAGGATCATTTTCTTAATAGACCTAAGGAAGTGAGAGAACTGGGGAGCCACAGCACCTTTTCTGGGTTAAAAGGAAGGAGAGTCAAAAGAGTTGTGTTACCTCTGTCCTCTGCTTTAGTGCTGTGGAGAGACAACAAGGCTAGTAATTGCTGAAGGGCCAGGACATCCTTCAGTGTGGGATGATGGAGCCAACAAAATTAGCACTCCTCCAGTGTGCCTCTGTGGTGTAACTTGATATGCATAGCGGGAGTGAGATTCTTGTTTACAAATTTAAATGTGATTTTTTTCTATTTTATTAACAATATTTGCAGGGTGCCTCATTTACCTAAGCAGCCTGCAAGAGACACTTACCAATGGAAAATTCCTATTTCTGCTGGCAAGTGAGTTTTCAAGCCCTGTTGCTGCTTCTGTGCACTATTAAATAATGGCTGTATTTCCCTCATTGGTGATTACATTTCAGTGGTGAAGCAGTAACACCTCTATATTAGAACCAAAGAAGATTAGGGTTGATAGAGACCTCAGGAGGTCATCTAGTCCAATCCCTGCTCAAAGCAGGACCAACACCAACTAAATCATCATATTGTTAACATTTTGGGAACCTTTGGGATGTAAGATGCTATATAAATAGGACCATTTTTATTATTAAAATCCACAGAAGAATATTGTTACCCTGATTGTTAGCCAGTCAGTGCTCAGAAACCAGAGCTGTCATATCCAATAGCTTAAACATTTATAATAGTTTTCCAGAGGAGGTTTTAATGATTCAAAATGAAGATAATTCGATTACATAGTCTATTCCAACAGATAAAATACTTTTTATTTGTTTGTTGGAATAGATCATACAATCTTATGTGCTTGACTACTGAAGATTTTCTGTATAGGAAAATAAACACTTGAGAAATTATAATCATTTATCTAATTTTAATTAGAAAATTGGTATGGGCCATTGAGAAAAAGTCTGTTATAATTTATGAGCTTTAATAAAACAGGAAAATGACATCCTTACATTTGTAACAAGAGTACCATGCAACTTGCATTTTCTAATTTCCAATCAAACATATCTTCTTTTCCATTGTAATTGTTTTGTCAGTTAACAGTATGTTTACATCACATTACAAGTCATTCTAAATAATTACTGAACTCACTTGTGGTTTAAATCCTTTTTAAACTGGTCATTGTGGCAGGTGGCCCAAAAGAAATAATTCTTAAACGTCAAAGTGTCAAGCCTAATCAGTGAGGTTGACTGTGTTCCATTAAGTAATTATCTGCAATTTTTCCTCCCCACACATTTATTAAGATTTAGCAGCATTTAATTTTTCATGGTGAATTTATACCAGGTACTTATTCCTTTTGCTTTATTCCCAGCCTTTCTAGTCGGTTAAAATTTTGCATAGTTCTGAATTTATTAAATAGGTTGAGGTGTTTTAAGCTTTAATAGTAAGTTGAGTAAATAACCTTGAGACATGCATGCATATTAGCTTTTATATACTGGCTGTTTTTTAGAAAATATTTGGTATATACAGTAGTTTTTAGCTAAGTTATTTTCTTTATCTGTGCTCTAGTGCAAAGATTATTTTCATAGGTACAATTGTAAGACCGTTTTTTCAGCTTGAAATGTATCCTGGATTGCTGTACTAATTGTTCTGTCACTTAAATCAACTTTTTGATACCAGGTCCCTTTACATGCCTCAAGTTTAAAAAGTGAGTCCATTTTCTTCAGTTGGGCATCAACACAGTGGCAGGATAAGTAGTCCAATGTCTTCACCTTCCCAGGACGTACTGTGCATACACACATTTTTTGGCACTGATTGTCCGTTTAGTCTTAGAGCTTAACAAATAATGAAGTTGTTTTTAAGCAACCCCTAGGGCGTGGGGTAGTATTACTATTCCTGTTTTAAAGATGCACAGATAGATTAACATCACACAGGGTGTGTGAAGCAAAAGAAGAACCCAGGTTTCCTGGTCCTCATTTCTAAGCCACTAGATTCTCCCTCCTGTGCCTGACCTGATTTTGAAGGGATAATGTCTTAGGCCATATGATCACTTGGCACTTGCAATAAGCATATGTTAATACTTATCAGAGTCTATATTTCTACTGTATTAATATGCATACACACATCTTTAAATATTTAACCCAGGTAACTTTACATAATGCTGGATGGTTAATGGAATGTCATCTGTACTCTTGATGCCATACATTCCATGAATAATTTTTAGTGTAGCATTGGCAGAGAATGTCACGTACAGAGGTGTGACCATCCTGTCTGACAGTATAAAACTGATATTAAGCCACTTGAAAAAGTTAGTTTTTGTTAAAGATTTTTTATTTTTTTTGCTGGCAGTCTCAGTTAATTCAGGCTAGAATTGGCATGTGGGCTGGAGGGGAGGTGGAGGAGCTGTGCTACAGACAATGTCCCCAGGAAGAACCCTGTCTGGCTCAAGGCAAAACTGCACACATGCACTGAAATTTACCCCAAATCGTGTTTATTCTTTGCTGAAATAGTAAACTCTAACAGGGCTGGGTCCTTGCCTATCCTACGAGTTGTTTTGCATTACTGGGACAGACGACTTGTCCCCTTGCATAGCTACCAATGGCCTTCTCTGCTCGGATGCACCTGCGGATCCAGCCCACAATGGATGGTGCCTTTTATCTGAGAATCTGAAAGGACACTGGAGCTAGATTGTGGCCAGCCCCTTTACACACCAGCATGGCAGCTGCATCACCCTTAGAGAGCGCACGCCTCCTCACCCCTTTTCTGGCAGCTATCACCACAGTGGTGCTAGGAAACAGCATGGACTGTGCTCTCCAACCACACTGTGGCTATGGCCAAAGCAGGGCACAGGTGAGGGGGAAGCACCTTGCATACTCCACTCCCTATCCCTGGCTTTTGGGCACCCAAGACGGGCAACCACAATTTGGCCATTAATGCATTAATGTGTGGAAGTTCCTTTTAAAACATCAGATAAAAGGCACTATGTACTATAAGTGCTCATTCCAGCAGGTAATAGTACATGTTTTGGCAAACATTTTTAGTGCAGTGCTTATAGGTTGGGCAGGAGTCATAGCTAAATCCCTGATGCAACATTAAAATTTACTCCTCTGAGATGTAGGATGAAAACAAATATTGAGATCTATAATAAATTAAGGGTACTTCTACACTTGGAGCGAGGGGTCTGATTCCCAGATCACAGAGAGATACTGGCACTTTTCATTGAGCTAGGCCACTAAAAATAGTAGTGTATCTGCAGTAGCAGCGGAGTGGTGGCATGGGCTTGCTGCCCTAAGTACAAACCCACCTAATCCCCGTGGGTCCATATTTTGGGCAGCTAGCCTGTGCCATGCTCTCCACTGCCCATGTTACCATGGCTACACTGCTATTTTTAGCTCACTAGCAGGAGTGCAATTGCGCGTATGTTTATACAAGATAGGAATCACACCCTCAGCCCCAGATATAGACATAGCCATAATGAATGCCAATTTCCAGTGACAGTAAACCATTGCTAATCATAGTGATGACTGGGTTTGCAAATAATGAATGTTGTAAAAGAAACAAATACTTAGCAATGTGAGATTTCATTAAGCTTTGGCTATACAATCTTTGCTGAAAGACGAGGAGAGGCTGCCAGTTTTTGTGTAGATTAGTGGTGCAGTTTAGTGAACTGCAGATTAGCAAGGTACTACAGTAGTTCTCACAATTTTTCACTAACAAAAACATCACTGTAAAATCTATAGAAGACCAGTAAACCACTGAAATAGAAGAATTAGCCTGAGAAAAAGTTCTGTATTGCATTACAGGTGACTTGAA
Source organism: Gopherus flavomarginatus (assembly GCF_025201925.1). Classification (NCBI taxonomy): domain Eukaryota; kingdom Metazoa; phylum Chordata; order Testudines; family Testudinidae; genus Gopherus; species Gopherus flavomarginatus. Next base: position 161,763,117 of record NC_066620.1, read on the forward strand.
TTCACCAACAGAACCTATCTCCTTTTAAAAAACTCCATATGGTGTGAAATCCAAACCAGCGCAGAGGGCTGGCTGAAGTTTCTCCATGCAGCATAATTCCTACATAGGGCACAAAGGGGCACTGGCTTCCATTTCATCGCAGAGGCTGAAATAGCAGCTATGAAGGGGCTGCACTTCATCATTATTATTAATTAGTATTATTATGGTGCTGGGTGGATGGCCTGCTAGGGAGTTTTTATTCTCATAACCTGTGCCAGAAGCACATTCTGCATATGAACGTCACAATCCTGCTTCCAGTGAAGCCAATGTTAAAACTAATTTTAGACAGGGGGGAGTGATCCCTCCACAGCTGCAAGATGTGTAATGTAAAATCTATTTGCCTTATATAAGAGATAAGCTAAAACTAATGTGTATAAGCATGAGATGTTCTTTCTTGATGATCAGAACTGGTCATGAAGTCTTTGGCCCACATCCTCGGCCTGCCATCCAGCTGCTTTGCACTGGAGGAGCCAGAATGCTGTTGTAACAGACTATCTGGGGATTCTGTGATATCAGGGCATCCCCAAGTAGCAAAATACCACGTACTTCTGGCCCTTCCACCCCTGACATGAGTGATGTGCTGGGGGCATAGCCAATGTGGACAATATTTTTATTGTCTATTCTGTTTAAAAAGTGAGCAGTGAATAGGTGACTTTTACACCTTTTATGAAGACTATTTCGTGTTCTGGTGATCTCTGGCCAACAAAATAGATCCTAGGGGATCGTTCCTGTCAGGTGTAATGTAGAACAGGTCTTGGGCTGCTTTAAATTATTCCGGGGGCTAATGTAGATCCAGGCTGGCCCTAGGACTGGGAGTTGGTGGTGGTGGAAAAGTGGCTTTGAGTCGCTGTCTTCCTACTCAGGTCCAGTGTCAAGCACAGCTCATCTGGACCCAAAGATGTGACATTAGTATGAAATAATCTATCCAATAACAGTATCTGTGGTAGCAGATGATATCTTCAATGTATTTTTTCACCATACTAGGGAAACAATAAAAAATACTTGTATTTGAGGAAAAGCTGCAAATTTAGTATCGCATGACCAGAACCTGCATGATTCAAGTCCCAATTATTTATTCTGTGTCAATGTAATTGTGTTGAAAGGATTTATTTTACTTGCACGTCATTCAGAAATGGTCCTTATGTGGTATCCAGATATAAATGGTTTTTAAACTGATCTTAGTTAAAATTAAATCTTCTTTCTTGAACCTAAAATCTAGAACAATATGTGACAATCCTGGGTAGAAGTGTAAAACAGAATTCATGTGGTTAAATGTAGGATTTACAGAAGATTACTGAGTTTTTTGGGTCACAGGGTGAGGGTCAGACTGCTACTATGAATAATGCTTTCACAAGCCATGCAGCAATACTTTTTAAAAAATAATGGCTTTAACAGCACAGGAACTTTGTTGAGGAAATGACTGGGAAAAAACCTTTCTAAGTTCTCTGATCTCTCCAGGATACCTCATTATTTTGTGAAAATTTGAGTGTTCAGTCTTTCTAACCTTGTCTGAGAAGCCAATCCATGCATTTATGACATATGGCGTAAAATGCATTTTTTATCCACTTATGTCACAATTTCCTTTTCATTCTGAAATAGTAAATTAAATACTGTATGTCATATTGGAGTAATTAGATCCACTCTCAGCCAGATCTTTTAGAGCCACACACATCAGATTAAAATAATCAGTCTTTATAACTGATAACTTTCACTGCTAAATAAAGAATGTTATTGTCTCGTTACATGCTGCATCATGATTTTACAGCAAGTATTATCCCTAAATTGTATACGATATGAATTTCAAAAGTCCCCAAAGACCAAATTTTTAAAGGTTTTCAGGTGTTGTGGCACTCATCAATGCAATGGCTAACTGATTTAGGAGCCTAATTCTCATCTTCTAAAGGGATTTAGGCACTTAGGACAATCACTGGAATTTAGGCTCCCAAGGGTCTAATGCCTCTAGAAAGTGAGATTTAGGTTCCTAAATCAGTTGAGCCTTGCAACACTGAGCACTGCAATGCCTGAATACCTTTAAAAATCTCAGCCTATGTGATTTAGGTGCCTAAGTCCTATTGACTTTCAGTGAGACAGACTTCTAAGGGCCAGATTTTTAAAGGTATTTAGGTGCCTAAAGATGAAGGTAGGCACTTAGTGGTATGTTCAAAAACACCTAGGTGCCTAACTCCCATTGAAATATCTTTAAAAATCTGTCCCAAATTCCTTTTGAAAATGAGACTTAGGCGCTTTTGAAAATTTCTTCAAATTTTGAAATTCACCCATAGCATATATTTTAAAGAGATAGTGCTGCTATTAATATATGGATATGATGTCTAATATATATATATAAATTTAAATTTTAATATGTACAGGTCATGAGGTTAAAGCATAATTAAAGATGTATGCTTGTTCTGACATCCATGACAAAACCCACAAGTTTTAGGGTTCCCCCCCCCCAAAATTCATGGTCTTTGTTACCTCATTGAGTCTGCTGCTGACCAGAACGCTCCCATGAAATTTTCACATTTGGCTCTGGATGTGTCCACTGTAAGGGAGTATGAGACTTTAGGCTAATAGTTAAAAGCCAGATTATGATATGCAAACTCACACTGGGCCTCATGACCACACTTATGCATGCATGTAAGTCTCATTGATGAGACTTAAAAACACATGCCTAAAGTTAAGCATGTGCTTAAGTGCTGTCTTGGATAGGGATAGACTTAATGAAGTGATCAAGTGCTTTCCTGAAGTTGGCTAGTGATGAGCGGCTACTCACTGGAGTAGTCCCATGGAGAGGATCACTTCTGTGAGTAATGGCTAACTGGTGTGAGTTACGGGTTCACAGACTGTCCCTAAATGTTATTAAATAGTTGTAATTGTAAAATAGACCTTGCTTGTCTATACTGGGAAATTATGAGAAAAGTCCAGGAATGTAATGTTAATTAACATAGTGTATGCCATGACAGACGTATAGTGATTTTTAAACTACTTTTAAGAACTTTTTAGTTTTATGAGTCTTGCATTTGTTCGTATTAATATACATGAACCTTAAATTAGAGCCAACTGATAAACAGTCATTGAATAAGATTGAGGAGGGAAAAGGTCATCCATTTACAATTAATGAGAAAATAAATATTCAAGGTTGTAACAATGCCTTTCTGTTTCTTTAAAGGGTAGCAGAGGTGAGCCAGGTCCTGCTGGGCCTCCAGGTCCACCAGGGAAACTGGTAAGCAGCATATTTCAGTTCCCATCAGCTTATATTTATTTTCCAGGAACTTATGGCATCAGAAGGAATCCTCACTCCCCTATTCATTTACACAGGGAGTCAGGGGAGTATGTTGAAAAGGATGATTGATAAGCTTCCTTTTCAGTACTTTGTGTCTGTAGTAAAATCAGTGTTCACATTTGAAAGCATATGAAAATGTGTTGAGACTGTATTGTGGTTATGAGAGGTGGCAAGATAGACAAAGAGTAAAGCTTTTTTGTTTTGATGCCAAAGCTGTAAGATTGTGTGCGCACTATGCATTTTCAAGAAGCAGAAGTAGTGAAAGACCAGCTTTCTGCTAGCAGCTACCTAGAACTAATGAATGGGACAGATCATGAATGCCCTCTTGTACTACCACTCAAACAATATTTACACAGTACTAGTTAGAAGCACAGTTGGAGAGGTCTGAGCTGAAAGAGCCTGCTGTTAAGGAGGAATGTACAAGCCATGGGGAATATATGACAGGAATTTTTTTGTTAAGAACTAAACTATTTAGCACTAGGGCTGGAGGGGAAAGTCCAATAAGTGCTGCTATTTGTGTTTGTCAGTAATAAGTTCCTCAAAAGTACCGTTTAGATGGGCAAGATTCTGCAATCTTCATTCACACAGAGAATGCCCGGACTGGGACTACTCTGGGAATAAAGTCCTACTCAATGTGTGTAAGGGGCCAATAAACTGGCTCTTGGTTATAGTTATCCACTGGTTGTACCCAGAAACAATACTGGGAAGTTTCCATCCTTGGTTTGTTTTCACAGGGTCCTGAAGGAGACCTAGGACTACCAGGACTGCCAGGTCCTTCAGGCCTGCCAGGTGCCAAAGGCGACAGGGTAAGAAATGCACTCAAATGCACCATAAAGAATGGCAACATGTGGAATACAATGATTTTAACATCACTCCTTATGATTATTAATTTCTCAGAGTTTCTTGTTTCACACCAAAATCAATTATAACTGCGTAGAAGTTGGGTGCTCTAAATGTCCGATGGCTAATTAAGGCTCATAAGAATCTACCAAAAAAATCTACCCTGTAAATAAATAAGGTTACAGATAAAATTTTCAGAAGTGTCTCAGTCTCTTTGAAAATCACTGATTTAGTCACTTTTGAAAACGGGAAGTCACTGAAAATGTTACCCTACTTCAGTATCTGCAATGTTTCTATACACTCTGTATATACCATAGAAATATAGTGACTGCTGAACCTTCTGAGGCTATCTATGCACATTCATAAGATACAAGTATCTCAAACAGTATTTTGTAGGGAAAAATTGGGCCCCTGAGAAGCCTCAGAATTCCTACTCATTTGCTGGAGATTTCCTGCTTTGCAGGATGAATGTCACTGAATAACAGTGGATTTTTATACAAAAGATATGCTTTTCCTCCAGTATCAGAGGGTATCTGTGTTAGTCTGGATCTGTAAAAGCAGCAAAGAATCCTGTGGCACCTTATAGACTAACAGACGTTTTGGAGCATGAGCTTTCGTGGGTGAATACCCACTTCCTCAGATGCATCTGAGGAAGTGGGTATTCACCCATGAAAGCTCATGCTCCAAAACGTCTGTTAGTCTATAAGGTGCCACAGGATTCTTTGCTGCTTTTCCTCCAGTCGCTCAGGAAGGACATGGAGAGCCCACACTGGTGATGTAGAGAGGCTAGGTGTGGGTTGTGGTTTATGCCCCCTTACTCCTATGCTTGCCGACAGAAGGCTTAGTAACAATTTTTTAAATTACTTATCTAGGTAAATTGGCAAGTTTTTAAGGGCCACCTTGAACATTTGTTCTCTCTGTATTGCCATCAAGTTAGTATATTTCTGTGTGGTTTTTCAGAATGTTGACTTCAGGTACACACACGCTAAGCCAGCTGTCAATGCTGCCAGATAGGAATCTGCAAACTCCTCTTTTTAGTATCAAAGAGTCTTTCATATTTTCTGAGGGTACATCCAGGTGACTTCCATTTATATATGTGATTTCTGAGAATATTTCTACATTTGCTTTTTTTTTTTTTAAGCACAGGGCCAACTTCATTCCCAGTGTAACTCCCTTAAAATAAATAGAGTTATGCTAAAGGAATTAATTCAGCTCATTGTTTCTTATTACTTTTCCTATTTTGAGAGACAGCCCTATATATAAAACCATATTTTTAGTCTATTTCCTTTTTCATCCCATTGATGCCATGCCTTCCACTGAGCCTTCCCACCCTGCTTGTCCAGAAGATTTGGAAATGGCTACCTCTGGAGCCAGTCTCAGGCTTAGACAATGGGGTCACTCCAGACTGATGCAAAGTCATCAGTGTCTCCCTCCTCCCTTCCTGATTTCTTGGGGACTGGATGTGCTTTGCATGCAATGTATCCAGCCTTACTTGAATCAAAAACCCAGTGGTATGTGCATTAAGAGCTGATGTACAGAGCAACCACAAGAAGCCATTTGCAATGCATGACAATTCATTTTAACAATCCTTCCAAACCCAGGAATTATGCCACATATTCTTCATCACCATCCACTGGGACCTGTTCTATTTATCTGGATAAAAATATAGAGGACCCCTGTAACTGCAAGGTAGCACTTTGGTGGATCTTTCGTATTTGTGTGGGGAAAGCAATGCCAGCTCTCATGTCTCACACTATTTCTGATTCACCATATTTTGGTCTGGTTACCTATGGCTTTTCTGTGGCCCGTCTTTGAGTGGCAGTTAAAGTCCTTTGTGATGATGGCATTGGTCTTATGAATATCTTTCCACTGTGAACTGGACAGAGATAATCAATATAGGGCCTAATCCGAAGCTCATAGGAGTATTTCCAATGATTTTACAGAGGCCTTAATGAACAGCCATTACATCATAGTCACTTTTGGTCACTACCCTCCCGCTTTGAATTTGAACTGGAGTGAAATGCTCTGTTTGGCTATTAGCCAGGATGGGCAGGAATGGTGTCCCTACCTTCTGTTTGCCAGAACCTGGGAATGAGCGACCAGGGATGCTGGGCTAGATGTACCTTTGGTCTGACGCAGTAGGGCCATTCTCATGTTCCTATAGCCAAATGCTTGAACTTTCTATTCTCCAAGTATAAACATTCTGAACAAGTGTGTCTAGAGATGGACAAAGGAGATTGGAAAACTTCAGAGTGAGCCCTATGTGACATTTGATCTAACTGGATATAAAGATTTACTAGTGCCTCCCCTCCTCTCTCTGTCCTTATCACTATCCTTTCCCATAGGAAACATCAGAAGAACAGAGGACTCAGATCTAATCTTTGCCTCCGAGTGAATCTGATTTATAAGTACACCAAAAAAGCTCCTGAACTGGTTGTTCTACAGTGTTGTTGCAATAATACAACAGGAATCAAGACCCAAATATCTTTAGGAATACTTTTGATAAAATACATTTTAAAATGGAAGAAAGAAGAAAAAGCTTCTTTCAGATCCAAATATTCCAGAAATGCTGGTTCAAGATAGCCTCTTAGTTCTGACCAGAGTGAAATATAAAATCCCTCTTTACATTCAGTGATTTCTAAATTCTAAAATATTTTGGTTTTTATTTTACATTTAGGGATTGGCTGGTGAGCCAGGGCCTAAAGGTGAACAAGTAAGTCTTCTAATACTAATCATGATATCAATCACTGTACTCTCTAGAATCATCTAAATTTTAAGGAGCGTAAGACTCTTACAGCATGTGTCCTGTTTTGATACAGGGTCCTGCTGGAGGAGAAGGAGAACCAGGAGAAAGGGGTGACCTGGTAAGACATTATTTTCACTTAATCTATTTTAAGATGTTCTTTATGTGAATGATACTAACTTTTTTGTTTTATCTGTTGAAGAAACTTTTCCAACATGATTTTTTTCCTATTAGAAACCAGATCTCAGTGTTATCATATAATTTTATCACTGCAAAAGTAGACTGGATGTATTGGTTACACTGCAGAGTTTTGCAGTGTCCTTTGGAACCTGCTGCACCAGTGTCTCAGTTTTGAAATGCCCTGGCTCCTCTGAAACATTAAAAGCCTTATTTTTGTTTTTAAAACTATATGTAAAAAAGGAATCATCAACACACTTGTCCATCAGGTCCAATATGCTGCTTCTGGCAATGGCCAATACCTGATGCTTCAAAGGAAGATATACCCTTCTTCTACTTGTAAAGCAATATACTAACCAATTGTATAATGCAGTAGTCTGGACAAGAAAATTCATTCCTAACTCCTGCAACAATCAGCTTACTTCCCAATGTATGACATCTGATTACCCTTATGTCAGCAATTAAAAGTTTTTAAAATTGCAATAGGGACTCCAGGGGATTTGCTCTTCAGCAAGTGTGGTTCCTGTGAAGCAAAATTTTGAGTCTGCTACTAGGGAGTCAGTTTCTAAAGTGATGACATGGCGTGTTCTGTACGAAACAAAAATATGACCGTAGGGACATTTATTTGTAAAAACAGTTACTACATAGTAATTGCAATTATAGTAAATGCCTATTCCCCATCCTGGGAAACCTGCTACTCCACTACAGGCTATCGAGGATTGGGAGAACAACCACTTTCAGGCAGGGCTGGATTAACTCTCCTGTGGGCCCGAGCCTATTAGATTTTATGGGGCCCCAGTATACAAGTCTTTCCCCAATTTAAAACAAAATAATCACAATTATGGCATCGAGGCTATCAACACTAAATTAACTTGCCTTTTAATTAACATAAAGCCATTCTGCAGTTACACTTCAGTTTTAAAACATATAGAATATAGTTAAGTTAATTCAAAATAGCCTGCTTCTTACCTTGGAATAGCTGTTATATTAGTTTATTTCTGAGAGGGACTTTGGCTACAGGAGGGGGCTCTAGGCTGGGGCAGAGTGTTGGGGTGTAGGAGAGGGTCAGGGGTACAGGCTCTGGAAGGGAGTTTGGTGCAGAAGGGGATTCTGACCTGGGGCAGGGGGTTAGAATGCAGGAGGGGGTGCGAGGTGCAGGCTCCAGCTGGAAGATGCTTACCACAGGCGGCCTCCAGCCGGCAGCGCAGCAGGGCTCTGGCAGGCTGCCTGCCTGCATGCTGTGGCCCCACACCACTTGTGGAAGCAGCCAGCTGCTGGCACATCTCTGTGCGCCCTCGAGGGGAGGGAGACAGAGTGTCTCCATGCACTGCCTGCGCCCACAAGCACCGCCCTCGCAGCTCCCATTGGGAGCTGTGGAGACAGTGCTGTGGGCAAGGGCAGCATGTGGAGCAAACTCACCTTGCCCCGCCACCGGGGGCCATAGAGACGTGCTAGCAGCTAGCCACTTCCAGGAGTGGCGCGGGGCCATGGCATGCAGGCAGCCTGCCTCAGCCCTGCTGCACCAAGGCTCCCTTTTGCCCAGAGCCCTGGGCTGCAGCCCCTAAAGCCTCTGCATTAATCCGGTCCTGCTTTCAGAGAAATATCTCCATTGGTATTATGATAAAATGCATCTACACATCATTACGATAGTAATTTGAGCTCGGTGTAGGACAGTAATTTTGTTTCAAAGAGGATTTTGAGATTTCCAAATCTGGTTCTGTTATGATTTGGAACAGAAACCATAAATTTCAAAATTCCTCATGAAATGGAATTACCATTCTCTGCCCATCTCTACTGAGAGCCCTGCTTATGGGACAGTCCTCCTGGCAGGCTGCTGGGGATGCTGGAAGCCCTGGAAGCTCTGACTCGTAGGATATATTTACTCTGGAGCTGGAGGTGTAATTTTCAGCTTGGGTAGACATACCTATGCTAGCTTTGATGAAGTTAGAGCACTAAAAATAGCAGTATAGCCACAGCTGCACATGTGGCAGAATGGACTCGCCGTCCTTATCTGAAACCCTAGGTCAGTGGTGGGCAATCTGCGGCCCATCAGGGTAATCTGCTGCCGGGCCGTGAGACAGCTACAGGAGGGGGCTCTAGGCTGGGGCAGAGTGTTGGGGTGTAGGAGAGGGTCAGGGGTACAGGCTCTGGAAGGGAGTTTGGTGCAGAAGGGGATTCTGACCTGGGGCAGGGGGTTAGAATGCAGGAGGGGGTGCGAGGTGCAGGCTCCAGCTGGAAGATGCTTACCACAGGCGGCCCCCAGCCGGCAGCGCAGCAGGGCTCTGGCAGGCTGCCTGCCTGCATGCTGTGGCCCCACACCACTTGTGGAAGCAGCCAGCTGCTGGCACATCTCTGTGCGCCCTCGAGGGGAGGGAGACAGAGTGTCTCCATGCACTGCCTGCGCCCACAAGCTGATGGGCTTTACATTGTTTACATTGACTGTCCAGAGGCATGGCTGCCTGTATCTCCCAGTGGCTGCGGTTAGCCATTCTCAACCAATGGGAGCTGTGGGAAATGGCATGGGCTGCAGGGACCTGCTGTCCACTGCTTCCTGCAACTCCGATTGGCCGGGAATGGTGAACCACGGCCACTGGGAGCTGCAAGTGACCATGCCTGCGAACAGTCAATGTAAACACTATCTTGTGGCCTGCCAGTAGATTAGCCTGACAGGCTGTGTGTGGCCTGTAGGCCGCAGGTTGCCCACCACTGCTCTAGGTACATACTCAGGGTGGGTAGCTTATCTCTCTGTCTGTTCAGCCACAGCCACATTGCTATTTTTAGCAAGCTAGCTCAATCAAAGCTAGCACAGCTATGTCTACCCAACATGGAAATTATACCTCCAGCTCCAGTGTAGACATACCTTCAGGCAGCCCACCAGGCAACCTGCCCCAGAGTTGGGGAGCCTGGGCTGCTGATGGTGGGAGCTTGGTGACCCTGGTCTCCCAGGGCTTCCAGGCTTTTGGCTCCCCATCAGCTAGTCAGGCTGCCACCAGTAAGCTGGGCAGGCAAGATGGCAGGAAAACAGGCAGGTTTTGAAACCTGCCAGGCTTCTGGGGGAATTTTGTTGAAACTGACATGGTCCTGCAGAACATTCTGATTTCAGCAAATCAGAAAATTCTGGTTAAAAAAGAGTTTCAGCAATTTTTCTGCCCAACTCTAATTATTATAGACCAGGAGTGGGCAAACTGTTTTAATCCGGCCCTTGAGCTCCCACTAGGGAGCAGGGTCTGGGGCTTGCCCTGCTCCAGTGCTTAGCCGGGGAGCAGGGTCAGAGGCTGCTCCCTCAGCTCCCAGAAGCAACGTCATGTGCTTCAGCAGCATGTCCCTTCAGTGCTCCAGCCAGGGAGCAGGGTCGAGGACTGATCCACTCAGCTCCTGGAAGCAGTGGCATGTCCCCCATACCGGCTCCTGTGCATAGGGGCAGCCAGAAGCCTCCACTCTACATGCTGCCCCTGCCCCAAGCGCCACCCATGCAGATCCCATTGGCTGGGAACCACAGCCAATGGGAGTTGCAGGGGCGGTGCCTGCGGATGGCGCAGTGTGCAAAGCCACCTGGACGTGCCTCTGAGTAGGAGCTGGAGAAGGGATATGCCGCTGCTTCCGGGGGCAGCTTGAGGTAAGTGCCATGTGGAGCCTGCATCCCTGAGCCTCTCCCCATGCTCCAACCCCCTGCCCCAGCCCCACCCCAGTGCCCACACTCCAGCCGGAGCCTGCACCCCTTCCCACACCTAACTGCTTGTCCCAGCCCTGATCCCCCTCCTGCCCTCCGAATGCCTTGGTCTGAGCCCAGAGAACCCTCCTACACCCCAAACTCCTCATCCCAGAGCCCGCACCCAGCCAGAGCCCTCACCCCCTCCACACACCCGACTCCACCACCCCAGCCCAGATCCCTGTCCCGCACCCTGATCTCCTCATTTCTGGCCCCACCCCAGAGCCCACCCCTCCGAACCAGAGCCCTCACCCCCTCCTACACCCCAACTTCAATTTTGTGAGTGTCCACAGCTCACCATACAATTTCTATTCCCAGATGTGGTCCTTGGGCCAAAAAGTTTGCCCACCACTGTTATAGACTATTACTGAACAATGGGATGTTAGAGGGCTTTCCCTTTTTATAATATATATTTTGAAACATATATTATAAATAAACAAACATATTTGATAATATGTTACAAAAATCACTTTTTGAAATTGCAATACTAATGGAAAAACTGAAATCTGTTTTTTTCACACATAAACGTATCAATACAAATTACTTTCAATCCTTTTGGTTGATTTATAGGTGTCATTTTGGGTACATCAGCATATTCCTTAGCTCTTAATAGAACAATCATTTTTTAAACATTGAGGAAAACATATCAAGTACACTGCATTTGTAATTGAATATGAATATCCTGTTCTGACATAATTTGTCTTATTTTTTGTTTAGGGTGATATGGGATTGCTGGGCCCAAAGGGATCAGTAAGTATGATGAACTACACTGTTATAGAAAATCAAAGGTATAATAAATCGTGTGGATTGTTTTCTGGTTTAGGAAACAGAACACAAATATTTAGCTCTTCAAAAACTGCCATGTAAGCAAATGAAATCCCACACTCATTTTTTGTTTTTAAAATTCTGGATGACTCTAATATGCAAACTAACTTTGAATAGGAATTCTCGTCTTGCAAATTAAACCTTGTAAAAGAACATGGTAGTTTTATTTGCAGTTAGGATATGACTTGTGGCAAAGTCAGTTTGGAGAGTGAGTGATATTGTATAAAAGCACTGGCAACACGGTGTCCTGCAGACAGTATATAGTCTTTCTTCTGTGACAGTTCTGGCTTTGGGTTATAATGTCTTTAAAAACAAAATTATTTCTAGTACCAATCCCATGTACTACATTATCCTGAAATTAAAGATAGTGGGCTGATGGGGAAGCCTAGCAGAAGCATCTTATGTACCATAGAGGAAAAAGAATAGGAGATTTCATCTTGATCCTTTATTTTTGGATCATCCAAGGTTGGGAGTATTACTGTAGCTGAGGGTTTGGTCTGTGACAATAACTGTTCTTACCATGAGAAACTGAGGATGGACGCTACAAAGAAAAGCTCATCCAGAATCCTCAATGGAAGGTGGAATCATGGGTCTGGAAAAGCCTTCTAGCAAGCACTAGAATTTGTACACTACTGATCAGCGTTAATGGAATAAATGAAACATGGGATCTTCCAAGGCAGTGGGTCTCAAACTATTGTATGGGTGACCCCTTTCACATAGCAAGCCTCTGAGTGCGACCTCCCTTATAAATTAAAAACACTTGTTTATATATTTGACACCATTATAAATGCTGGAGGCAAAGTGGGGTTTGGGGTGGAGGCCAGGGTTGCCCAGGGGGGGCAAGTGGGGCAATTTTTCCCAGGCCCTGCAAGTCCTAGCCCGACGGCGGTCCGGGTCTTTGGTGGCATTTCAGCGGTGGGGGGCCCTTCAGTGCTGCCGAAGACGTGGAGTGACTGAAGAGCCCCCTGCTGCCGAAATGCCGCCGAAGACCTGGACAGCCGCCGGGTGAGTACAAGTGCCACAGCTCCCCGGCTTTGCCCCAAGCCCCCTGAATCCTCTGGGCAGCCCTGCTGGAGGCTGACAGCTTGTGACCCCCCATGTAATAACATCATGACCCCCTGAGGGGTTCGGACCCCCATTTTGAGAACCCCTGTTCTAAGGACTGCTGCCTAAAAGTCTACTTGCTGGATTTCCTTTGTGCAAGTCCAGTAGCCTTTAAGATAGCTCCATCTTGTGGGTTTAACAGAGATCACTTACGGGTAATTTACCACATTTGTGGGCATCCCCTTGAGTTGGGAAGTTCCCTGTTTTTGATAGATTTGTGGATGCCTAAAGTGCTTGGGTATTTATTTATTATTATTTTTATTGTAGTAGCACCCAGAGGACCCAGTCAGGTCAGGGCCTCATTGTGCTCATTGCTTCACAAACACATGAGTCAGAGACCGTCCCTGACCTGAAGAGTTTATAGTCTAAGGCCTGCACTCCACTAGAAAGTGTTTGCCCATATTCCATATGGCCATCTAGATACACCGCCAATCCCCTTCCTTCCCTCCTCCTCCTGGGGGAGACACATCTTACACTGGCAAACGAGTGCTTTTGCTGGTGTAGCTTATTCCAATTCCCCAGACTAAAGACTTTTTTTGCTGGCGCATCTACACTAGGACCTGCTATGTTTGGGGGCGTGTGTGTGATTTTTTCAGACTCCAAACCAACATAGCTATGTCGGTAAAACTTTAAAGTGTAGATCAGGCCTAAGGCCCCTGCAACGTGTGTGCAAGGCAGAGTTCTGTGCCCAGGCTGAACCCAAATGAGGTAAACAAACTAACAACCCCGCCTACTCCCCCATTCTTCCCACACTCTTCTGCCTGATCTCCTTGGCCCTCCATGTGGGCTCAAGGGGCTGACTGTGTACAGCAAATTTTAGAATCAGGGTCTGAGGCCCTAATCCTGCAAACATTTACACACATGCTTAACTCTGAGCATATGAGTAGTCCAATTGATTCATGTGCATTCAGTTTAGCAAATGTGTAAATGTTTGCAAGACTGGAGCCTGCATATTCATATGTACTTCACTACAAAAAAATCCATCAAAACTTCCCCCCCAGTTCCATACTGTCAGAGAATATCACGTTTATGCAGAATTTCATATTAACTGATAGCACATACTTATGCTGTTGCGGTTGCCATGTGATGGGTCTGCAGGGATTGGCAGCTGGAAGACAGTCAGAACTTTTGTCATTAGAGGAGTATTAGGCATCTGGAAAAGAGAAGGAGGTCAGACAGGGTGGGGAAGTCAGTTGTCTTGTTACTAGGGGTAATTCTGGGACCCCTCTTCCAGTAGGATTGTGCATGGTATGAATTAGGACAGAACTTGGCCTGAAATTTGAATCTGAATATACTTTTAAAAGTTGTGCATCAAAAAATGTCTTATATGCATACCTAAAATGGATGCTGATTAATCTGTGTCAGTGAAATGGTTTATTATTCATCACTACATTCAGGAATACAGAACTCTTCAGGTAAGGCTATATGTCCCATGATGGTTATGTCACTGCTGTCTCCAGTAACCTATTTAAAAAGACATAGCAAGCAACTCTTCTGGTTCCTTCTCTGCCACTCTGCAAGCATCGATTGATCTAGGCCAGTGATTCTCAAACTTTTGTACTGGCGACCCCTTTCACACAGCAAGTCTCTGAGTGCGACCCCTCTCTTATAAATTAAAAACACTTTTTTATATATTTACCACCATTATAAATGCCGGAGGCAAAGTGGGGCATTGAGGTGGAGGCTGACAGCTTGCAACCCCCCATGTAATAACCTCATGACCCCCTGAGGGGTCCCGACTCCCAGTTTGAGAACCCCTGATCTAGGCTCATATATGGTTTTCTGAGACACAGAGGGTGCATCTACACTGCAGTAAACAATGCATGGCATGGCTTCGGCTGGCCTAGGTCAGCTGACCTGGGCCTTAGGGGCTCCAGCCTTAGGGCTAAAAATGACTGTATAAATCTTTGAGCTTGGGCTGGAGCCCAGGCTGAGACCCCATACATGGGAAGGTTGTGCTGGGTAGCTGGATAGGTGGCTACTGGGGCAGCTAGAGTTAGGTAGCTGCTGGTGGGTGCTTAGGAGAAGTTAGCTGGGGCAATGTGGTGGTGGAGGTTGTTGCAGCTGCAGGAGGATGCAGGAGCCAGTGTTGGGTTCCTCACTTTGTCCTTCTGCTGCCACTACCTCCTCTTCTCACTGCTCCTTTCTAGCTGTGCTCAGCAGAGGGAGCAACAAGCCGGGAAGCACTTGGTTGCCTGCTCAGCAGACACCACAGCAGCCCCATGTGATCAGAAGACAAAATTTCAGGCAAATGCCTACTGCCTTCCTGCAGCTCGGGTGGCTGAGATGGAAGAATGCAAGACCCTTGACAGACTTGCAAGCCAGACTTTCTTATTAAACAAATGCAGATTTTACTTTGCTGCAAATATGGGGATTGCAAGATCCTTGCACCTTTTCATTCAGTGAGTGTAAAGAGCTGTGGCCATTAACACCGACTGCTGAATTTCCTTCTTTGAAAAGCTCAATGATTGCAGTAAAGCTTCTTCCTTATAGTCATGAGGCTGCAGCTTAAATGCACTTTGATTACTTTTCTTCAGCGTATCTAATATTTATCATTATAGATTACAAAATAGGATGCTTCAATCTGCCTTAGTATATGGCCTTTTTGGTTCGTAGGCTACTTTTAAATATTTAATATTAAAGGATTTGTGCAAAGGCTTAATAAAAAAATTGGTTCTGCTTCAGGGACTCTGAATAAGTAATATAGCATTGTGGAGGTGTCAAATGGCAGTAAAGGGCTTGTTTAACAAGTCTCTTTTTCCAATCAGTTTATGGGCTGCATTGTCAGGGGAAATAATTGTTCCCCCAGCTGAAGATGCTGAAGTCCTCAGAACACCATGTTGCTTGCTTCAGTGGCTCTGCCCTGGCACAAAGAGAACAAATCCTTGGATGACTGAATGTTCCCCTCCTAAAAAGCACATTAATTGTCTTTCTGTGCAGTGTGGCTAGTCTGGGGACCTTTCATCTTTACATGTGGGTTTCACAGGACCCTACTAAAGTAGCCTGTACTCACTGAGCTGAGCTTGGCTACCACAGAAAGGGCAGTGCCAGGACAATGGTATGTTCCCCTTCCTTCCCTGACACTGCAGAGGCTCCTCCTTGGGAGTCCATGGGGTAGGAAGGGATGAGAGCTCTCTGTGGGATTTTCCTTCTGTGATGATGCAGTTCTAGCGGGACTCAACTGAGAGTGCCAATTCAGGACCAATTGCTTAAACAGGGCAGTTACAACCCAAGGCTGGAGTTTTTCCACCTCTAAGGCAAACCAAACCAGCCAGACAGAGAGGACTTTGGTTTCACCCCACAAGCAATTTCCTTAGACACTCCAGTCTCCCAGTATCACCACCAGTCCCACTCGTCTTGGGGATGAATGGTTATGAAAACCAGCACCCCAATAAAAGAAAATGGTTCTCTCGATCCCAAAGGACCAAGCCCCAGACCCAGGTCAATATACACATCAGATCTTACTCACAAATCACGCTATTGCCAATCCTTTAGAATCTAAAATCTAAAGGTTCATTCATAAAAGGAAAAAGATACAGATGAGAGCTAGAATTGGTTAAATGGAATCAATTACATACAGTAATGGCAAAGTTCTTAGTTCAGGCATGTAGCAGTGATGGAGTAAACTGCAGGTTTAAATCAAGTCTCTGGAATTCATCCCCAGCTGGGATGGGTCATTCAGTCCTTTGTGTAGAGCTTCCTTGTAGCAAAGTCCCTCCAGAGATAAGAAGCAGGATTGAAGACAAGATGGAGATGAGGCATCAGCCTTATACAGGCTTTTCCAGGTGCAAGAACACTTCTTTGTTCTTACTGTGGAAAATTACAGCAAAATGGAGTCTGGAGTCACATGGGCAAGTCCCTGCATACTTTGCTGAGTTACAAGGCGTATCTGCCTCCTCTCTATGGATCAATGGTGTAGCTGATGGTCCTTAATGGACCATCAAGCAGGCTAGGCAGAGCTAACACCAACTTGTCTGGGATGTCTCCCAGAAGCACAGTACAAATTTGAAATACAGACAGTATAGAGCCAATACTCATAACTTCAACTACAAAATGATACATACATATAGACACCATAATTATAACCAGCAACCCATAACCTGATCTTAGACACCTTATATGACCCTCTTTACATAAAATTTGGTGCCACTAGAGGACCTTGGTTGCAACCATGTTCTATATGGTCTCAGATTATATCAATAATGTCACACCTTCCTATGGAGAAATGTGGTGCCAGTTACTGCAGAGAAAGTCTGCAGTAAGTTACAATGCTTACCTCCTTTCTGCTGTTCTAGGGACAGATGCAGGTGAAGGGATCTCATTGGAGGCAAGACGTTGGGGGAAACAAGTGAAAATGTGAAGGTCTAATGTCTCCATACACAAGCCCTTGTCTCTGAAGATCCACCCCTGATCTGTGAAGGAAGAATCAGAAAAAAATTATAGGAGAGTTTAAACACAAGAGGTAAAATCCTAATCCTATTGGGGTCAAAAGGAGTTTTGCCATTGACTTCAGTGGGGCCAGGATTTCACCCATAGACTTTCAACTTCCCTATGCAGGTTCACCCTGCACAGAGGAGCATCCAGCTCTTAAAATAATGTGGGCTGATACATATAATAGAAAGGTTTATAATCCACTAACGCTTCATTTATTTTGGATTTTAGTGCATCCCTTCCCTCATGCTTTGTAACAGAAAGGATATTTTTCTTTAAAAAAAGCAAAGAGTCAAACAATAGCCAACAGAATTTGCCAGAGGTGACCATCATCTTTCATAGTAAGCAATGTGAAAGCGTAGGCATTGCACACAGCACATCTGTTACTGCAGAAACATAGTGTATGGCTTGTATTGCAAAAATAAAGTCATACAAAGTCACTGTCTCTCATTTGTAGGTTGGTAACCCTGGTGAGCCTGGCCTTCGTGGACCTGAAGGAAGTCGTGGACTGCCTGGCATAGAAGGGCTACGAGGCTCACCTGGACCTCGCGGTTTGCAAGGTGAACAAGGTGCTCCAGGTCTGCCTGGCAGCCAGGGTCCAGCAGTAAGTGTTATTTTTATGTTACACAGATTTTTCTGTCTCTCAAACACCACCTACAACAAGGTAGCAGTTATAATGGAGATGTGTTTTGCTGCTGGTGGGTTAGGGACATGCATATGAAGCCCAGATGTCTTCAAACACCCCACACATTCTGGAATACATTATTCCTTTGTAGGTGGTAGTGCTACTGAAAAGAATCTGGGGGCTATAGTGGATCCCAAATTGAATATGAGTCCACAGTGTGATGCAATGATGAAAAAGGCTAATATTCTAGGGTGTATTAACAGGAGGGTCATATGTAAGACACGGGAGGTAACTGTCCCAATCTACTTGGCACTGGTGAAGGATCAGGTGGAGTGCTATGTCCAATTCTGGGTTCCACATTTAAGAGAAATGTGGACAAACTGGAGAGAATCCAAAAGACAGCAACAAAACCGATAAGATTTAGAAAACCTGGCCTGCAAAGAAAGGTTAAAACAAATTGGGCATATTTAGTTTTGAGAAAAGAGGACCGGGGGAGGGGGAATCTGAGAAGTCTTCAAATATGTTAAGGGCTGTAATAAAGAGGACTGTGATCAATTGTTCTCCATGTCCATTGAAGATAGAACAAGAAGTAATGGGTTTAATCTGAAGCAAGAGAGATTTAGGTTAGATATTAGGAAAACTTTCTAACTCTAAGAGAAGTTAATTTCTGGATCAGGCTTCTAAGGGAGATAGTGGAATTCCCATCATTGGAGGTTTTAAAATTGGACAGACACTTGTCAGGGATGGTCTAGGTTTATCTGGACCTGTCCTAGTATAAGGGATGGACTTGTCTTCTCAAGGTCCCTTCCAGCCCATATTACTATGATTCATGTGACAACTGGCTACAATGTAGCAATGTCACATATCTGAATAGCTGGAACCTATGGTACTCAGTCTGCAGCCTGATTTTTTCTATTCATGTTCTTATACTGCATACATTCCTGTGGTATGTGTGTGTATTAAGATCACAAAAGTGGTCCATACACTGATACTCCCATTGACTTCAATGGGACTAGTCACGTGTAAGGTTGAAGGTCTGGAACTTGTATCATCAGCCAATCAGAGTCTTAATTGCATTCTCATTTTATAAATAACTATTGTATATTAACTGCTATTAAATATTTTTATCCCAGGGTAGAGAGCCAACAGATCAGCACATTAAACAGGTCTGCATGAGAGTCATGCAAGGTAAATAATTGCAGTGTTTAATCTTTCTTGTGCACTTAAAGCAGGGGTGTCAAACACCAGTGCGCTGGTTGGATCCAGCCTTCTTGATGTATTACTGTGATCCATTTGACATATTCAGATTCTGCAGAATCTAAGCTTTGATTTTTTTAAAAAAAGTAAGTTTCTAGCCTTCCTAGTTGCAAAGATAATCTTCCAGTGTGAAGCAAGTTTAACCCAGAGTCCACAGAGAACCTGGAACAATCACTCCTGTTTCATTTATTTTATGGGGGTGCTCCATCAAAAGCCTGATAATGACATTTTAAATGTCACCATTAACTATTTGATTGCTGATCATTTAGCAGAAAGAATAAGGGAGGAGAGGGAGTACAGCACATAGGAAAGCAGGAATTGCCGCAAGGAAGAAAATGCAAAGGGAAAAAAAGATGACACAAAGGAGAGGGATAGAGAAAGGGAAGGAAGAGAAATAAATACCAGAAATAAGACTGGTCCTAAAGTTGAGCACATTTTTCCATTAAGTGATATTAACTGTGAGAAAAGCTATTGAGCAAAGAGAAAAGAATTGTGATAATATATAATTATTACACAAAGGCCATCCTGTGCCCTTGATCTTTATGCAAACTCTATACTGTCTTCAGAGCTCAGCTGTGGAGTAAGGGTGCTTCTAAAGCTGTAACATTTATTAAAAATTGAACTTGCCCCATAAACAGAATGAGTTTTATCTCCCTGGAGTAAAGAAAGTAGAATTTGGATGAGTTCATTGTACTCTTTCTTGGACTGAATGCTTTCCAATGAAAATAACCAATAAAAGAAACATTCCCCTCACTTACACCCTGTGCAATACTGTTGACCGATGCAGGGACTAAATGGAGGCAGAATTTGGGGCTTTATCAAGCAGAGACTGTTTTCATGCAAATAATTGTGGACTAAGTCCAGCAGTATTGGGCCCCCTGTTCATTTAGAAACAAAACAATTGCCAAATAGGCTCATTGTGTCCAAAACAATTTAAAATTATATTTGTAGAGTCAAATCCTGCCCTCTTCCGCCCAGAAACCCATGCAGCCCTATGGAGTTCTCTGATATAAGTCTGCCTGTCTTGGGGTTTACATCAAGCTAATTACTGTCATCATTGAGGGGAGAGTTTGTATTTATATGTATACTTGGAAGGATTAGATTTGTTTTTTATCAGTAAGTGCCAAAAATACTTCCACTGCTAATAATCAAAATTTAAAGATAGGCAAAGTTAAAAAAATGCTGCTTGAGAACTTATTGGAGTTTGATTTAAGAATATTTACTTGGTATATGTGACATGTGATACTGATAGTGTGTTTTAATGGTTATAAAGCTTAAAACTTTTTGAATGTTACCACCTATTGTTATTACATAATTATTATATGACTTGTTGTAATAATTAGGCCTAAAAATTTACCCTAAATGTAAGCTCAACTGTAAAAAGTATGTCAAAGTTCATAAAATGTCGAAATAACTGATGATAACAAATGTTAATGAAAAAAGGGATGAAAAGAAGAAAGACCGAATTAATCTTAACAAAAGGACCTACTAATATGGTTCAAATACTATGATAAAATCATACTCAGTAAAAACAAAACATCTAACACTAGAAATTAATAATTGGTGTGTCATAAAGTAGGCCTAATTGGTAAACAAAATGAGGGGATGTGCTATTCTACCCATCACTGCATTTTGGGGTCCTTAAAAAAAGAGACTTTGTGGTAAAAAAGATGGAAAAACAGATGGAAACTATTGAAGCAAGCTTCACCATCATTGCTGCCACCCTGCCATTTCTTGGAACCCTAGGCCTTCGTCATTCTAATCCTGAAAAACTCCCAACCCAAACCAGGCCAAAAAAGGGAATCCAAATAACATTGCCACCTTTACTGGCTCCAGCTTAATCCCAGACACCACCTAGAATAAAATAAAATCAGACTTGAACAGCAGCAGCAGCTCTTGCTCATCTCAATTTATTTCTTCTTTTATCCAAAAACCGATTACTACCATCTTGGATACTGTCCAAGAGGCCGGCAAATAAGAGGGGATTTCCTTCTGAAAACTCCTTCCAGCTAAAGGGAAAGAGAAAAAGGAATGTTGTTAAAATAAAAGCCTTACCTGAGACTTTTACATTTCAAATACTTGAACTGTTTTTCCTTCTTCTTTATATCTTTAATAAAAAGTTAAAAATTGGTGTGTTTTCTATAGTACTAAGCAAGCTAAAGTTTCAAGCATCAAACCCTGAACCTTGTTTACATTGTTTAATGTTAGACAGTAACTAAATTATGTTAACACATTTGGTCCATATATTCCATCAACATTAATATAGCAGACCTTTCATAAGTTCCTGCAAATGTGAAAATTTAAATAAATAAAAAATTCTAATATCCCATAATTTGCACAACTGTGAAAATCTAAATTGAGAAAAATAGAAAAAAAACACATTAAAATAACTGGTGATATTGTTCATCAAAGTTACAAAGAAAATAAAAATCAAATTCTGCCAAACCTGTTTATATGTTAGGAATTTGCATCTCTATTTATTAAATTGGAGAGTGGATTAAACTGTGGTTTGAAAAAAAACATCATTGTGGGCCAGATGCTGCAGTCTAACAGTGCAGGACCCGAATGTGGAGATGAGGAGGAAAGGCAGCTTTAAGCCACCTTTACACTAACCTGATTCTGTGGCTGACTAGTGGCTGGTCCCACTCCCAGCGTAAGAGCAGCCTCAGAGCTGCTCTGACTTGCTCCCAGATGCTCATAGCCCCATGGAACTTTTCCATCAGCCAAGGATAGCCAGAGCATAGCAGTGCTTCAGACTCTCCCTTTCCCCAGATATGCCATGCCCCAACCCCAGTCCGGGGAAGAGAAGTGGGTTAGAGCTACTATGCTGGCTCTACATGTCCTGCAGATCCCCCTTACATAACAGGAATCCCCAGGCAGATATTTAAGCAGCCAGTTCTTAGGAGAGGATCTAGCTCTCTATCCACAATGGATATTGATTGGTAAGAATTTTAGAACAAGAGCTGGAGAACAGCCTCTCATGGGAACCCCCGCCCCCAGGAGAAATCACTGTCATGATTCCCTCCCTTCCACTATGGTCCCATTGGGGAAGGGATTACTATCTCTGCCCTCCCCTGTGGAGCAAGCACAGATCCCTGCAAAGCCTTGTAGCCAATTGTATAGACCATCTGCCACGGCTGCCCCAAAGCCTGTATTATCTTTTTTGCAGACTCTCCTCACATCTGGGAGAGGACAATGTTTATCCCCTCATACCAACTCCTGCCTAGGCCTCAGCTTTCCCTATCGAGGTTTAAGGACCCACAGAGTATCCTGCAGGTGGGAGCAACTGTGCCAAGGGGTTGTCTGGGCCTTCCTACTTTTGTACAGAATAGGGAGAGGGATACAGAGAGGATTGCCTCTGCTTGAGGACCTGAGACAGCCAGTCCCACCCATATTTCAGAAAAATGAACATCTCTTATCTATCAAACAGTCCTTTGCAGCCCATTGAAGTGCCAGTCCTTTTGTGCAGAGAGTTCCCTGCAGTTCCCGGTGATTATTATGGTAACTGGAGACTGGAAAGTGTTTTTATGAAAAAAGTAAACTTTGCATAATCTGAAATCACTATGCTTTAAATATGATGGTATCTGCCTGCACTCAAAATGTGATTTGCCATTGGTACTTGTTCACTGTTAAATTATAACGTTCAGCCATCCACTTGCAATATATATAAAAATGTAGAGTTGGTAGGAGCCTTATAGGATTAAGTGACATGTCAAAGTGAAAATCATGGGCAAATATTCAATCCCCTAACTCTATTTGTTTGGTGGGATTTGAGTCTAAACATTTTTAGAATCCTTGAAGCGCCAAAGAGATTATTAGATGTCTGCCATAGAATAGAAGATGCCCTTTGGATATTAGGCCATCACTTAGCAGGATGACATCATTGTTCTTTATTATTTAATTTGAAAATTCTCAATGTTTTTTTTTGAAACTGCCCAACAGGATATATCTTATTTCATTTCAGATTTGATTGCTCTAGCAAAACAATATTTTGATCTGTCCGTTACGAGTATTATAGGACCTTTCTAAAAGAAGTGTTCTCTTGAAAGGTAGAAAATGCAGGGCTGTGGAAGAGGCTTATAATGAGATCAGCCCTAGAACTTGAAGCATACTTACAGGCATCACAACTAGTGATGAATAAAATGATCTGGAAATATCGGTATTGTCCCATTGTACCCATTCAGACCT
The DNA here is from genome assembly GCF_025201925.1 of Gopherus flavomarginatus. NCBI lineage: Eukaryota > Metazoa > Chordata > Testudines > Testudinidae > Gopherus > Gopherus flavomarginatus. The sequence continues at coordinate 161,786,338 of NC_066620.1, forward strand.
CTCCAAAAAACATTCAAACCTTTCAAATATTCATATCCAAACTACATTGCTCCTGAAACCCACCTTGTTTAAAGACAACTGCCTGAAACCCAGCTCTTCATGCTCCAAATGTGTCTCTCACCTACATATTGTCTCCTGCCTTCTATGCAGCTGTCCCCAGGCTCCCCCAACTGTAGCACCTTCCTGTCCCTACTGGAATCATGTGCTTACACATTCTAGGATCTCTCTGTTCCTTTCCTGTTGAGAAGAGTGTGTTTAGCCAAGAGAAACAGACTGTCTGGCACAGAATTGGGACTGACTGTGCCTAGGAATGGCTGTTAAATGTAGGCGAGGATCTCTGGACGGAAGAGAACTGAATAGTCTGAAAAGGGGACCACTGCCACTAGAATGAGTATGGCAGTGGCTTGAAAGAAAAGGAGGAAGAAAGTCTGTGGAGGCCATTCTAAGGAACATTGAGGAGTTGATCCTACTCCTATAACAATCAAAAGAGTATCAGAGGGGTAGTCGTGTTAGTCTGGATCTGTAAAAGCAGCAAAGGATCCTGTGGCACCTTATAGACTAACAGACGTTTTGGAGCATGAGCTTTCATGGGTCAAGACATGGCACATGAGTAATTATAGAGAGCAGCTCCTAAACCCACATCTTCAAGGGAAAATACTCAAATTTGCACTTAATTAGCCATGGCAATGTGCATAAATTCAATCTGTAAGTGTGCATGAATTTTTCTGCATGTTTCAGATGGTTACTTGTCTTATTAAAGTCAATGACAAATCTCTTTTGATTGGCACCTTATAGACTAACAGACGTTTTGGAGCATGAGCTTTTGTGGGTGAATACCCACTTCGTCAGATGCATGTAGTGGAAATTTCCAGGGGCAAGCATATATATGCAAGCAAGCTAGAGATAATGAGGTTAGTTCAATCAAGGAGGATGAGGCCCTGTTCTAGCAGTTGAGGTGTGAAAACCAAGGGAGGAGAAACTGGTTCTGTAGTTGGCAAGCCATTCACAGTCTTTGTTCAATCCTGAGCTGATGGTGTCAAATTTGCAGATGAACTGAAGCTCAGCAGTTTCTCTTTGAAGTCTGGTCCTGAAGTTTTTTTTGCTGCAGGATGGCCACCTTAAGGTCTGCTATAGTGTGGCCAGGGAGGTTGAAGTGTTCTCCTACAGGCTTTTGTATATTGCCATTCCTAATATCTGATTTGTGTCCATTTATCCTTTTCCGTAGAGACTGTCCAGTTTGGCCGATGTACATAGCAGAGCGGCATTGCTGGCATATGATGGCGTATATTACATTGGCGGAGGTGCAGGTGAATGAACCAGTGATGGTGTGGCTGATTTGGTTAGGTCCTGTGATGGTGTCGCTGGTGTAGATATGTGGGTAGAGTTGGCATCGAGGTTTGTTGCATGGATTGGTTCCTGAGCTAGCGTTACTATGGTGCGTTGTGCAGTTACTGGTGAGAATATGCTTCAGGTTGGCAGGTTGTCTGTGGGCAAGGACTGGCCTGCCACCCAATGCTTGTGAAAGTGTGGGGTCATTGTCCAGGATGGGTTGTAGATCCCTGATGATGCGTTGGAGGGGTTTTAGCTGGGGACTGTATATGATGGCCAGTGGAGTCATGTTGGTTTCTTTCTTGGGTTTGTCTTGCAATAGGAGGCTTCTGGGTACACATCTGGCTCTGTTGATCTGTTTCCTTATTTCCTCGTGTGGGTATTGTAGTTTTGAGAATGCTTGGTGGAGATTTTGTAGGTGTTGGTCTCTGTCTGAGGGGTTAGAGCAGATGCGGTTGTACCTCAGTGCTTGGCTGTAAACAATGGATCGTGTGATGTGCCTGGGATGGAAGCTGGAGGTATGAAGGTAGGCATAGCGGTCGGTAGGTTTTCGGTATAGGGTGGTGTTAATGTGACTATCACTTATTTGCACCGTGGTGTCTAGGAAGTGGACCTCCCGTGTAGATTGGTCCAGGCTGAGGTTGATAGTGGGGTGGAAGCTGTTGAAATCGTGGTGGAATTTTTCCAGAGTCTCCTTCCTATGGGTCCAGATGATGAAGATGTCATCAACGTAGCGTAGGTAGAGAAGGGGCGTGAGTGAACGAGAGCTAAGGAAGCATTGTTCCAGGTCGGCCATAAAAATATTGGCATATTGTGGGGCCATGCAGGTGCCCATAGCGGTGCCACTGATCTGGAGATATATATTGTCATCCCACACACAGATGGAATACAAGCGGTCAGGAACAGTATCCCTGATGATGCCACAGCACAACTGGCTGCCGAGCTCTGTGCCTTTATCCTCACACACAACTATTTCAAATTTGCTTGCATATATATACCTGCCCCTGGAAATTTCCACTACATGCGTCTGACAAAGTGGGTATTCACCCACAAAAGCTCATGCTCCAAAACGTCTGTTAGTCTATAAGGTGCCAATCAAAAGAGATTTGTCATTGATTTTAATGAGACAAGTAACCATCTGAAACATGCAGAAAAATTCATGCACACTTACAAATTGAATTTATGCACATTGCCATGGCTAATTAAGTGCAAATTTGAGTATTTTCCCCTGAAGATGTGGGTTTAGGAGCTGCTCTCTATAATTACCTCATGTGCCATGTCTTGACTTAGCGTTATATGTAGGATGATATATTTCTTCCTTATTTTGGTATTCTTTACATGCCCTTTCTTTTGAGGCCAGATACTAACATTAACTATAGTAAAACTGAAACCCACTCATCCTGTAAAGAGACACTCTTTATTTTCTATTTTATTAATTTTACAGATAGACATTTTACAATGTAAATAATTTATTTAGATGATTTTAGATTCTCACAGCCACAAAATGTTTTGAGCGTGAGGTTCAAAAAGCACAAGACACTACTTTGTAGGATGCGTATAGGGTAAGCAGCTTGCTATTGACTGCACTGGCTCACAGAGGCCTCCTGTGTCATGGCTTATGGAAAATGCCCTGTAGAAACGTTGTGTGATGTCATGTGCACCATCCCTCTCTAACAGCGTCCATGGTACAGTATTTGCTGTATGTCAGCTATCCTTTCTCCTTAGTGACAATCAAATACAAAATGCTCTTTACACTCTTGGGAAAGCCACTTAGGGTCTGTCAACTAATTTAGGGTCTGTCTCTTAATTTCTCCCTTCCTGTTTCTTTCTTACAGAACAACTTGCTCAGCTAGCAGCCAGCCTTAGGAGGCCTGAATCTGGTGCTACAGGTCTCCCAGGACGACCTGGACCACCAGGTGCTCCTGGGCCTCCTGGCGAAAACGGCTTCCCAGGACAGATTGGATCCCGTGGTTTGCCAGGTCTTAAAGGTCCTCCTGGTGAGATTGGTTTTAAAGGTCCAAAAGGTAAGAGAAGCTGTAATAGGCTTTTTAATTTGTGAAGCATAAATGCTGCCTGCTTTTTGGTAAGATGCTTACTTATAATATGGAATCAAATCACACTGAAGTGATGTTGACCTAACAAGGAACTAATTTAATCAACACAGAGTATGGCCTCATGAGTTATCTGAGTCGTAAAGCTTTGAGCACTTCGATTTTAGGATTAATGCTGTAACCTCCTTTCTCTGCTGGCTAAGTGGCTGAATTTAAGTCTCTAATTTTTCTTTCCTTTTTGTTTACTTTAACCTGCTAAGCCATGAGTTCTAGTGTCTCTGGGTACATCTAGACTGCAAAAAAGCCCCCAGCAAGTCTCTGAGCCCAGGTCTACGGAGTCTGGCTCATGGGGCTGAAGATATGGCACTAAAAATAGCAGTGAATATGTTCCCACTTGGTCTCGAGCTCAGGCTGTGAGACCCAGTCTCCTCACTCCATTTCAGAGCCCGACTGGGAACATCTCACTGCTATTTTTAGTGCTGTAGCGTGAGCCCCAGGCTGTATACCCGGCCTCTGAGATTTGCTGCTGGTGGTATTTTGCAGTGTAGACATACCCTCTGAGGCATAGAAAGATAAAGGGCTGAGGGACTAAGGGCCAAATTTTTAAAGGTATTTAGGTGCCTAGTGGGATTTTCAAAAGCATCGAGGCACCTAACACCCAGATCCTTCTTAGGTGGTTCTGAAAATCCCACTAGGCACCTAAATACCTTTAAATCTCTGGCCCAAAATGACTTACCTAAGATCACATAAGCCTCAGTTCAGCAAAGCATTTGGTCTTAAATACAACCGTAGTCATCCAATCACTTAACCACATGCTTAACTACTGTGCTGATCAGGGATGGACTTTTGAATTGTGGCCATCATTAATAAATGGCAGGGTCTTGATTCCTAGTTAATCCCTAGAACTCTCCTCACACCCATTTACTGTATCTCTTCCCCCTACTCAGGGTGTGTCCACACCAGTGGTAGCTAATACATGGTAAAATCCTAGGGCGGACAAGGCAGCTTGGCCTTTCATACATTAGTAAGTTGAGATAAACAGTAGGAAGGAGAACTAGCAGGAAAATACATTTTTTTCCCTAGTGAAGACAGGGCCTTACAGTCTTCTCTCTTTTATTTACCTTGTCAGTTTACATCTGCTTAGTTTTTACCATGCCTCCAGTATGTTCATCCTGCAGTTCACACAGATGGTGCTCTTTGTCTTCTGATACGCCCTCTGAATGTAAAACCAGCCATGTTTCATCAACAAACATCACTTATTCATTAAACTTTATGGTAGTATCAGCCTATCATTTTAAATCCATCAGATCTCTTAGCTTATAATCAATGGACAAATCTTCCTTACTGTTTTCCTATAATAATCAAACAAATTCTACATTCAGCACCATTGCACTGTACATCGCAAAATCTATTGATCCTTTGAAAAGGTGAAATCTGTGTTAAGGAATTGGCTTACCCAATGTATTAAAAATCTTTATGTAATCTAAATTAATAATTTTTTGTTCCTGATTGACAGGGGTTTTTCTTTCAGAGGATGGTTGGGGGAAATTTTCTGCAAAACTAAAGTACTTATTTCTGTTTCCAGCCAGCAGTGGGTTTTTTTTCTTCCCTTCTTGAATAAGGGCAGCAACAGTGTCCTTTTAAAAATTCTGTTCCCTTGCAAAACCCTCTGGGTAATAGGATTGGAGTGTTAGTTTTTGTCAAAAGCAAAATCATAAAACCCTGATGAGAGGTACAGTATACAAGGAAAACACAAACTTTAATTACAGTGGTGCTAGAGATCTGCAGCTACATTAATGTAGGAATTGCTCAAGGAATTATTTTCAAGAAATTGTATGGCCTGTGTTACATAGGTCAGACAAGATGATCACAATGGTTACTTCTGGCCTAGGAATCTATGAATATATAATATAGTCTCACCCACATTCTCTTCTTACAAAGCCGGAAAAAAAATTGAGGCACAAAGGTTCACATACTGAACACTCTTTACCTGGCCAAAAATGTAATTATAAAATACAAGAAAGAAAAGTTTAAGCACAGACAATAAATGAAAAACAGCAACTAGAAAAAGCAACTTCCCATAACGCCATGCTTCCATGTTACCCTCTGGTAAATTTGTGGGTGCATTTCTAAATACCTCAGTGGTAGTATATGTCCTATACCATGCAAAGTTTTTGCAGCAAAGAATGTTTTTTAGGCTGTAAAACATCCATCACCTGAAATTGGGTACATTTGTCAGTAATTGTGCTTTGGACCAACCCTTACAGAAAGGTTTCTTTGCATGTAATGGTCAGGTAATTTTTCTGCACTCTTGAATACAAGAGAACTAGGGTAGGAAAGTGAGATAAGTTCAGGGAAAGCTGCTGCAGAGGCTTCAGTTCAACCTAAACAACCAGAATTGCAGGAGCATTTTGATGTTGTTTGTTTAGGGTAGCTATCTGAGACATTTCAGTCTGTATCTATTTTGGCACCTAGACATCAAGATGATCAGTGCCTTAGAAACACAGATAAATATTAAATGCTTCTGATCTTGCTAGTTTGGCTTTGGAAGATGGAAAGAGTTTTTAACTGCTGTCAAGGAAAAAACGATTCTGCAGAAGAATTACATGTTGCCAGGGCCGCCCGGGGTGGGGGGGGCAAGTGGGGCAATTTGCCCCAGGCCCCACAGGGGCCCCCATGAGAGTTTTCGGGGGCCCTGGAGCAGGGTTCTTCATGCGCTCCGGGGGCCCTGGAAAACTCTCGCGGGCCCCCGGAGCTTCTTCTGCTCCGGGTCTTCGGTGGCAATTTGGTGGCAGGGGCTCCCCACTGCCAAAGACCCCAGTCCTCCTGAATCCTCTGGGCGGCCTTGCATGCTGCTGTTGATCTGTACTAAATACACAGTATGGCTCTGAACATGATAACCCCTGCCTTCTAGCCCTATTTTATTAATAAATGCCAAAAGGGTACATGGTGTTCTGCAGCAGCCAAACTGTGCCAAACAAATAACAGGTCCCTGCTCTGAGAATCAGTGTTACCATCTGAATGCACAGTGGTGACCAAGAGGTTATACAGACATACAAAGATGCGGTCCTGAATGCAGGGGGAAAAGTGAGGACTGGGAAAGTATAGCTGGGAGCTATTTGCAGAGAGGTGAACCCATGGGATTGGAAAATGTCATCCAGGAAGAGAGTCAAAAGAGAAAAGAAATGAGGTCCAAGCAGGGTCACTGAGTACTATGGATCCATGGAAGAGCACGCTAAAAGAATAGTCAGAGAGGTGAGAACACAATGCAATGGAAATCTGGAAGGAGAGTGTGTGAGGAGTGATTAGCTGTGTCAAGGGTTGAGAAGATTGGGTCTGAGGGAAGAGGTCTTTAGTGAGAGCAACTTTGGTGGAATGAAGGAAGGCAGAAATGGAAATTCAGTCGAAAGCCACTTTGAAGCAGGTCAAAAAGAAAACTGGAAGAAAATTGTCAGAGGGTGCAGCAGCTGTAAATGATACACTCGAGTTTAGTACAAAGAGGAGAGGCGTGTCTATAACAGGCAGTAAACACTATTCCAAAGTTTGCAGTAGTTTGGAGTACTAAAATATATATGGGTAATGTGACATCAAGGCCCCCTGCTGCTGTAATTACCAGGACAGGGTTAATCTCCAAGTGGCGAGGGCAGCTGTAATCTTCTCTGAAATTTGGAGATAGCAGCTTCCTCCTGTAGCACACATTCGGCATCCTCAATGGATATTCAAACATGTGTGCTATCTCAACAGCATCAGCTCAAATAATTTCCTAAAAAGTTTCTGCTGTGCCCTTTCTAACTAAGTGATAATTGGTTATTCTGGCTGTAGCGAGTTAGGACCATGAAAAGAAAATAAACCATTCTAGTTTTTATTCTAAACTTTCTCAAACATTATTAGATTTATACTTCAAGGGTTAAACTACTAACTTTCTATCTGCTGAGGAATGCCAAGAGACTGCATAGGCCTCTTCAAAAGAGGATGAAAGCATCTACAGTGACTCTATATGGAGTGGAGAGCATTTAATCCAGATGGCCAAAGTAGCAAAGATTTTAAGCTCCCACTCCGAGGTGAAAGTAATAATAAATTCTTACTGGAACGGGGCTGGCTCCAGCCCCTAGAAGGGGTGGGGCCTCTGGTGGAAGGAGCAGGGCTGGCGGGGGTCAGCCTCCCCCAGCCAGCCCATCCACGCTGGCTGGCCCCTGCCGCCCAGGGCTCCGGCAGCGATTTAAAAGGGCCCGGGGCTCCAGCTGCTGCATTCCTTATTCTTTCAGGTGCCTAATAAAACCTAGTTTGGATGTCAGAGAACATTCTAATAAGAATGGGGTTCTTTTTCTCCTGCCCTAGGATGTGGAGCCATGACATCCAAAGCAGTCATGCACAAACCCGCTCAGGATCCAGCACCTGAGAACTATTGTACTTTGTAGCCCAGCTACTTCAGCCTTTCCCCCAAAATGGCTTGCCTGTTTTGTCCTTCATGTTTTGTTTTTGACTAGTCTCTCTCAAGTTATTTTGGGTGGCACTATATGAAACATAGCATACTCCAATTGTCATTTTAGGGAAAATGTTTTTTTTAATGTGTCTGCCCTTGAGTGCAACTGCTGTGGATAGTAATATGCTGAAACCACATTGAATTTTTACAAGAATATAATTCATTGTTGTTTGCAATGTTGTAGTTGAGTTGGTCTCAGGATATTAGACAAGGTGGGTGAGATATCCTTTATTTGACCAGCAACTCTGGATGCGAGGGACAAGCTTTCGAACAACACAGACCTGAAGAAGAGCTCTGTGTAGCTTGGAAGCTTTTCTCTTTCACCAGCAGAAGTTGTAAAGAATGTGAGTCAGGCCATCGCTCAGGCCTGGTCTACACTACGCGTTTAAACCGATTTTAGCAGCGTTAACCCGATTTAACGCTGTACCCGTCCACACAACGAGGCCCTTTATATTGATAAAAAGGGTTCTTTAAATCGGTTTCTGTACTCCTCCCCAACGAGAGGAGTAGCGCTAAAATCGGTATTACGATATCGGATTAGGGTTAGTGTGGCCGCAAATCGACAGTATTGGCCTCCGGGCGGTATCCCACAGTGCACCATTTTGACCGCTCTGGACAGCAATCCAAACTTGGATGCAGTGGCCAGGTAGACGGGAAAAGCCCCACGAACTTTTGAATTTCATTTCCTGTTTGCCCAGCGTGGAGCTCTGATCAGCATGGGTGGCGATGCAATCCCAAATCCAAAAAGAGCTCCAGCATGGACCATACGGGCGATACTGGATCTGATCGCTGTATGGGGAGACAAATCTGTTCTATCAGAGCTCTGTTACAGAAGACAAAATGCCAAAGCATTTGAAAAAAAATCTCCAGGCTATGATACAGAGTCCACAGCACAGTGCTGCGTGACAACCGTAACGGAAAGCCAAAGAATCAAATGGACACTCATGGAGGGAGGGAGGGGGTACTGAGGACTACAGCTATCCCACAGTCCCCAGCAGTCTCCAAAAAGCATTTGCATTCTTGGCTGAGCTCCCAATGCCTGTAGGGTCAAACACATTGTCCAGGGGTGGTTCAGGGTATAGCTCGTCAATTTACCCCTTCCTCCCCCCCGTGAAACAAAAGGGAAAAAAATCGTTTCTTGACTTTTTTCAATGTCACCCTATGTCTACTGAATGCTGCTGGTAGACACGATGCTGCGGCAGTGAAGAGCAGTATTCGCTTCCCTCCCTTCCCCAGTGGTAGACAGTACAATATGACTGCTATCCGTCGTTATCATCAGCCCATGAGTGCTCCTGGCTGGCCTCAGGTGAGGCCGGCTGGGGGCACCTGAGTAAAAAGAGGAATGATTCCCAGTCATTCCCAGTAGATGGTACAGAACGGCTGGTAACTGTCTTCATCATAGCAACTGGGACTGAGCTCTATCAGCCCCCTCCCTTTCATGTGTAAAGAAAAGATTCTGTACTGCCTGGACTATCATAGCAGCGGGATGCTGGGCTCCTCTCCCCGGCACCACTTAATGTCCTGCCTGGACTAATAGCAGCTGGAGGCTGCCTCCCCCCTCATTTTATCTCACTAATGAGTCAGTGTTTCTTATTCCTGCATTCTTTATTACTTCATCACACAAATGGGGGGACACTGCAACAGTAGCCCAGGAGGGTTGGGGGAGGAAGGAAGCAACGGGTGCGGTTGTTGCAGGGGAACCCCCTAGAATGGCATGTAGTTCATCATTTCTGCAGGATCTGACATGGAGCGGCTGTGGTCTCTGGTTCTCTAGTATACTTGCCCCATATTCTAGGCAGGACTGACTCTATTTTAGATACAACATAAAGGAGGGAATGACCCGGGGAGTCATTCCCATTTTTGTCTTTGCGCCCCCGGCCAACCTCAGCCAGGGGCACCCATGACAGCAGCAGACAGTACAGAACGACAGATAACCGTCATCTCATCGCCAATTTACAGTGGCACAGCAAACGGTACAGAATGACTGATAACCATCTCCACTATCATGCAAAGGCAAATGAATGCTGCTGTGTAGCGCAGCAGTAGCGACTTTGTCAGCAGCATCCAGTACACATACGGTGACCGGGACAAAAGACAAAACAGGCTCCATGGTTGCCATGCTATGGCATCTGCCAGGGCAATCCAGGGAAAAAGGGCGTTAAATGATTGTCTGCTGTTGCTTTCCCGGAGGAAGGAATGAGTGACAACATTTACCCAGAACCACCTGCGACAATGATTTTTGTCCCATCAGGCACTGGGATCTCAACCCAGAATTCCAAGGGGCGGAGGAGACTGCGGGAACTATGGGATAGCTACAGAATAGCTACCCACAGTGCAACGCTCCAGAAATCGACGCTAGCCTTGGACCATGGACGCACACCGCTGAATTAATGTGCTTAGTGTGGCCACGTGCACTCAACTTTATACAATCTGTTTTACAAAACCGGTTTATGTAAAATCGGAATAATCCTGTAGTGTAGACGTACCCTCAGACATGCTTGCTCTGCACCTCACCAAGTGAGTCCTCTGCTAAACTCCCTTTCAGTTGTCCTGATAGTTAAATGCCTTGAGATAGAAAAAACTGCTTTCCACAGACTGTGAATGACATTTCACTAATTTACCTCAGGTGAAGCTGGTGAAAAGGGGGAGAGAGGACTTCCAGGCAGAGGACCAAAAGGCTTACCTGGAACAACAGGTCTTCCAGGTAAATATTCTGGGGTGTATGGAAGTGATAAGAGGAATATATAAGGGGGGAAAGTAAAGGCAGGAGGAGGAATTGACATTATAATTTTGAAAAAATTCAAGTGCAGGCATTTGTTAAGGAATCAGCTGTATGTCTGTATTTTTATATTGTATATAAACGGTTACACTGTCATGAACAAGGATTATTATCATCCTAATAAGAGAAATGGGCCTGGGCCTGATCCTGTTACCATTGAAGTCAATGACAAAACTCCCATTGGTTTCAATGGGATCAGGATTGGGACCAGCGTGTGTAAATCAAAAAAATGTCATATATGCAACTCCCATAATGACAACCACAGAAAATGAAAGAATCCTACCCATCAGCAACAGTGGAGTCCTCAAAGCCTCTGTTTACAATTTGAGGGCTTCAAATTACAGTTCTCCTCTACTTTTGTGGTCATTAATTGCCATGTTGCGTCACAGAATTCCAGAACCCAGATTCATGCTCATAAATGTAACACAATTGCCCTCTAGTGGTTAAATGAAAAGGTACATTCATTTTCAATATAACAAGTTCTCTCTCCCGCACATTTCTGAGTATATGTATGGATATAAGCTAATGAATGTCCTTCTCTGTGTAACAAGAATAATAGTAAACACAGATGTTTGGGATGTCTGAAAACCTCAGTTTATATAATATAAATGTACCACTTGAGGAAACTTACAGAAATTGCTTATTATTTCATCAATTCATTGACAATTTAAAGAGAAATACATAAAAACACACCTTGCTACTCAACAGATCTGCTCCCTGTGTGTATTGAGAGTCACATCTGACTATAGGACAATAATAATTTTTTAGTGCTTTTTACTTCTGTTAGCTCTAGTGAGTTAACAGCCTGGATTCTATCCTTCTTGTGCATCATCAACAGAATTGTTCACTAAGTTCTAATTATTAACACTGCAACACCACTGATGGCAGTTGAGCTGGACAGAGGTAACTATGGGGAGAATTTGGCCTATGGAAACCTTATTGCTCGTAATATGTGAGAACTCAATCAAGCTCTGGTTGAGTTTGGAGGGATGGCTAATAGAGAAACATCTTTTAATGTGTAAAGGGAACACATTTTATATAGAACTCAGAGTAAACATGGAACCCCACAAAGCTATTTAACAGTCACTTAAGAACAAAACCAAACTTTAAATAAAACAATCCACTTTTTATACCTGCCATGTAGTGCTTCTGTTTACATATATGTCCATTCTTCCAGGTGAACCTGGCAAACCCAGCTATGGAAGGGAAGGCCGTGATGGTGAACGAGGCCCACCAGGAGTGGCTGGTCAGCCTGGAGTACCTGGTCCTCCAGGTCCTGCTGGTCCTCCGGGATATTGTGAGCCATCATCTTGCACAGTGCAAGCTGGACAGATTGCTGGTAAGAACGTGAAAGGGCCATGAAAGTGCAATGCAAGTGCTGTGAAATGTTAGTATCAGTTTACTCTCTGCACGTACAGCTGACAAAAAAATTGGAGGAGAAACCTGCCAAACAAGGAGGAGAAACCTAGCATCCAAGGCTTCAATAGAACATACTTTAACACATTGTTGGTACGTTCTTACAAAAAGGCAACCAAAATTAGAATGATGGTGCTTACAAAACTACACAGGCAAGACCCTTTGGCTCTCTCTTCCCCCTTGGAGACAACAAGGCAGTTGTCTTAAACCAATTTCTTTTAAAAAATAAAGCCTTTTCCCAGTCACTTCTGCCCCCTCTCCTTTTCCCTCCCATCAACTAAATAAAGATAGAATGGTTTGTTTATCTCAGTTGTAGCTGTAACTTTTTTTTTGATACACTTGTAAAATAAATTCCATGGAGCTGAATTGAACTAATCAGATCATCTCAGCTATATTCATTTCACCATGTGTTTGTGTTGTACAATGTATACTAAGCCTCTGTCTCCAATCACTGTGATTTAAATTGTACAAACATGGCTGCCAGACCCTTCCTGTAAAAACATGCCACACTGAATACTTTGTATACTGTAAATCTCTGTAAATGTGTGATCACTGGGTTATCATGAGTACATCATGTACAACAATCTCCATACGTAATGCCGGTTTTCATTTTTGTCTCCAATTTGTGTTGAGTTCCTACTTTCATATGAAGCCTACTCCATCTCAGGTCCTTCTATGTGAAATCAAACTAAGAAGGCAAGAAGCCACTGTGAAGGGAATTTTAATAGCCAGAAATAAATGAGTTTGAGATTATTTATTTTAAAGGTCTAAAGTGACATCTCTGGTTGTATAAAAGGAAGAAATAAATAATGTTTCTTAATCCCTTGCATGTTTTTGTATGAATGGTCATATACACCACAGTTCAAAGAAATAGTTCAGGTAGAGTCTATCCCATAGAGATATCCCTGTTTCCCTTTTCTTTTACAGTTCTGTTGCTAGAGAAAAATGTGCCATGTGGATATTTTTGTTTCTTTCCACCATGTAAATTAAAGTTTGTGTGTTTTGGAATATATAACTTCTCTAAAGTGTCCTCTCTTGAGACAGAAATAAAACTTTCCTGATTTAATGCTTTTTCCCCCCATTGACATTAGTTTCCAAATAATTTTAAAATCTACACCTGGGTACAGGTGCCATAAATATTAATGTCTTCTAGTTCTTCACTTTTTTTGCTTATGCTCAAACCCTTCACATTTTTCTGACAGGAAATAAAAATGATGGCGGAGGGGGGAATCAGTCAACTAAGCTATAAGTTTTCCCCAGAAAATACAAACAAAATCAGTGTGTTTTGGGGAGGAGGGGAGGGAAATCCTGGTAAAAAAAAAGTACTTGAAACACTTTCACTTGATGAGACTGTACATTAAAGCGCAACATATTTCTGAGTAATTCCTTTGAGGGGTAGTAATGAAATTAACTCCTACCAGAACAATGGCAACCAGAACTGCTTCCCATCTCCAGAAAAGTCAGTTACTTCTTGTTTCTGGCACATACCAAGAGGATGTGGTGGCAGATCCAGCACTGAAACAGATGTATTGTCTAACTATTAAAATATTACCACTGCAGTGGTTGAAGCAGATCACAATAGGAGGAGAGGAACTCTCTAGTTTTGGTGGCTGTTGCAATGGCCAAGATCTTGGTGTTACAACAGCAATATGGCAGTTACAGGATGTACTTTTGGGAAGAAAATAAGGACAAAAGAAGAAAAGTACACAAAACTGGTTCGTGGCCCCAAGCAGGTCCACAGCCTGTGCTCTGTGTGTGTGTGGTGGTACTTATGAACATGTCTGTTGTGGAGCACCTGTTCTTATAAATTCCAACAGTTCGATTGGACCAGGATAGGGAATCTGTAAGGATGTAAAAATGAGTTAACAATGGGAGGTTTGGCTGGCTGTCCCCTGGCAAATTTTGAAATACATTTTAAAAGATGTTAAGACCTTAAAGGAGGAGGAGGTGTTAACTGTGAAATTGCCATAACACCTTTCCCCAAATAGCACTGCCTCCGTCATCCCCCCTCCATTCTTCTGCAGCAGCCAGCCTTGATAGGGGAAGCCAGTGGCCTTAGTGCCATTGAGAACAATGGGAGAGAGCTGCCATTTTGAGATGCTCTGAAAGAGACTTCTTTTGCCTCTGCTGAAGGAGAAACTCCAAGTTATGATGAATAATGGGAAAAAGCCAATTAATTCTAATTTTTTTTAAATTTTTTTTAAATAAATATATTCAAGCTTCATATATCTGCCACTCTTGTGTAGCGAGAGAATGGCCTAACTGTGAGCTTTTGGGACAAAAAGGTCTGACACTGAATGCTAAGTTTCATAAAGGATCCATTAAAAAAAATATTCTGAGAGATTTACTTGTAAGTATTCCAAAAAATTCATTCCGTACTCAGTAAATGTAATTTTGGAGAGAATACACTGTATTTGTCATAGTACATAACTAAAAGGTTGAATCCCTGTTTTAAGAACAGAACAACTCAACCTTAACAATAATTAAGGTGCTGCTGGAATTATTATTTATTACTAGTATTATGGTATGGCCTAAAGGCCCCAACCAAGATCAGGGCTGAGGCACTGTATACACAATGATAGCAGGAGAGTCCCTGCGCCCAAATGCTTACAGTCTAAATGGCCAAGATAGACAAAGTGAATTGCCCAAGGTCCCAGCAGGACACTGGCAGAGGCAAGCATAGAAGCCAGGTTTCCTGCATCACAGCCAAGTGCTCTGTCCACTATACCACATTGCCTCTCAGCTAAAGTCCTCTACTCTAATACCTACCCCCATGATGTCAACAGTGAAGGATCTGCCCCAGGGAGTTTAATTCTTTGGAAATACAGCACAGCACTTTTATGTAAGGTGATTAGTTCACTTACAAAGCAGAGTTATTTAGTAAGTAGAAGCTGGCCTGTGTTTTCCACAGATAGATTGACTTCATTGAAAAACCAAAATAGTTTAAGAGTAGGGAGCAATCCTGTGAGGTGCTGAGTACTTTCAATTTCTTGTAATTGCTTAGCTCCTCAAAGAACAGGGACCACAGTGAATTCAACAAAACATGAATACAACGTTATAGTTTCACCAACAAACTTTTATTTGGACTATATCAATGTAATAAAATGTGTAAAACTGTTACAAGAAAAGAAAAACCTGATAGACTGAAAACTCTTTCTCCAAATGTAATATAGTAACACCAGGAAGGAGTGGAAGAAAGAAACATTTTAAAGACAAAAAACATCCAATTGCTTAAAAAAATTATTACAGCCTTAAAATGCTAAATATTCCACAATAGAAATGAACGATGTAAGACAGAAAACGTAAACACATATATTAAAATTAAATAAAATAGAACTATTACGATAAATATATTTGACATTCTGGGTTCAAGTCAATGCAAACTTCAGTTAAGTGGATAACTTATGATTTTGCAGCAGAATTTCTACTTTGGAGCTGAACTGGAAAATGAATTTCTAGTTTAAAAAGCAAAATAAAACTGAGCAGTAAATCCTCAGTCCCATGAATACGCAACATGGACTGAGGTCTCACGGGTCATAATATAAATAGATGACAACCATATGTAATCTATGTGTATATACGAATCCAAGTGGAAATATCAAGAAAGAACAAGGAAACAAAGAAAAGAAGACGTGACATGGGTCACTGTTAATCAGAGTCTATAATGTGGACATCACCCAAAACAAATGGAAGTTCATTGATTCTTTACAAGAGAAGAGCTGAAGAAGTGCTGGCATTACCTACCTTTGATTTTCATTCCAAACCTCTGGCACAATAGTGTGAGTTAAGACTAATGGGAGTCACTAATTAGGGGTATGATGGCACCTACATTAATTCCTATATTCTGATTGCATAACGAGAAATAGCACAATTAGCTCTACTGCACTCTGGGTTAAGTGTAGAATCATAGAAGTGTAGAACTGGAAGGGATCTCAATAGGTCATCTAGTCCAGTCCCCTGCAGTCAAGGCAGGACTAAGTAATAGTTAGACCATTCCTGACAGGTGTCTGTCTAACCTTTTCTTAAAAATCCCCAGTGATGGAGATTCCACAACTTCCCTAGGTAATTTATTTCAGTGCTTAACCACCCTACAGTTAGGAAGTTTTTCCTAATGCCCAACCTAAACCTCTCTTGCTGCAATTTAAGCCCATTGCTTCTTGTTCTATCCTCAGAGCTCAGAACAAATTTTCATCCTCCTCCTTGTAATAATCTTTTATGTATTTGAAAACTTATGTTCCCTCTC
Organism: Gopherus flavomarginatus; assembly: GCF_025201925.1. NCBI lineage: Eukaryota > Metazoa > Chordata > Testudines > Testudinidae > Gopherus > Gopherus flavomarginatus. Next base: position 161,802,639 of record NC_066620.1, read on the forward strand.
AGTCTTCCCTTTTCCAGACTAAACAAACCCAGTTTTTTCAATCTTCCCTCATAGGTCATATTTCCTAGACCTTTAATCATTTTTGTTGCCCTTCTCTGGAGTTTCTCCAATTGTCCACATCTTTCCTGCAATGTGGTGCCCAGAACTGGACACAATACTCCAGCTGAGTCCTTATCAACATGTGAAAGAGCAGCAAAATATTGCTCATGTTCAATACAAATGTAATACCTGCTTCTGATTAATCAACTCATCATACTCTGATCAGAATTCAATTAATATGTCTAGTCTGAGGTATCACTTATTAGACAATCGGCCAAAAAACTGCAGCATGTGCAATCGCACCAAGATGCATCAGTGGTTCTCCACTGTCAGGGAATGAGGCACAAGATGTTGGGCGCAGGTGCTCCCAGTCATTCCCTTTTCAAACACTTATCGAGAAGACATTCAGTGTGAATGATTCACATGCATTTTTTTTACTGCTATTTAAGAGTTGCAATAATATACCTGGACTTCAGCAAGGCTTTTGACACAGTGCCACATGACATTCTGATTTGTAAGCTGGAGAAATTTGGGGTTGGTGGAACTACCATTCAGTGGATACATAATTGGCTGAACAACTACAAACAATGAATAACTATTAATGGAAAGGTGTCAGATTGAAAGGAAGTCTCAAGTGGGGTTCCACAGGGATACATTCTGGGTCGGGTGTTGTTTAACATTTTTATTAATGACCTGGATGCAGGAATAGATAGCTTCCTGATTACATTCACAGATGACACAAAGCTGGGGAGAGGGCTTGAAAATGCTTTGGAGGATAGAGCTAAAATTCAGAGGAATCCTGATAAATTGGAGAACTGGGCTATAGCCAACAAAATGCAATTAAACAAAGACAAATGCAAGGTGCTACATTTGGGGAAGAAAAACCAAATGCACAAATACAGAATGGGGGATAACTGGCTTGGCAGCAGCACTGCAGAGAAGGACCTGAGAGGATCACAACCTCAATACGAGTCAGGCTATGTCTATACTAGAGAGCTTATAGCAGTGCAGCTGTACCAATGCAACTGCACCATTCGCAGCTGTCTAATGTAGTAGCTCAAAGATGATGGGAGAGAGCTCCCAATCCACTCCAAAAGAGCAGCGGTAGTGACATTGATGGGAAAAGTGCTCTTGCCGACATAGCACTGTCCACACCAGCGCTTATGTCAGTGTAACTTACATCTCTCAGGGGGATTTTTTTTCACACTGAGTGACAAAGTTATACTGACATGTGTGGTAGTAGTGTAGACAGAGCCTCAGCAATGTGATGCTGTTGCAAAAGAAGCAAATGCAATTTTATGTCGCATTAACAGAGATATAGCATGAAAGTCAGAGGAGGTGATAATACTGCTCTGCTCAGTATTGGTTGGGCCTCAGCTGGAGCACTGCATCCAGTTTTGGTCACCAATGTACTGAAATGGTGTGGAGAAACTGGAAAGGATCCAGAGTTGAGTGACAAAGATGATCAAAAGGGATGAAATGAAAGTCATATGAGCAAAGGCTGAAGGAACTGGATATGTTTAGCTTGGAAAAGAGGAGATAAAGGGAAGGGACATGACAGTGGTCTTCAAATACTTGAAAGGCTGCCATAAAAAAGAGGGAGAAAAGTTGTTCTCTTTTGCCACAGAGGGCAGGACAAGAGGCATAGCAGATTTAGATTAACTCTCAGGAAAAACTTCCTAACCATAAGAACAGTAGAATAATGAAACAGACGGCCTATGGAGGTTGTAGAAGCTTCTTCACTGGAGGTTTTCAAAAGGAGGATGGATAGCCATCTGTCTTGGATGGTTTAGATACAACAAATCCTTCATCTTGGCTGAGGGTTAGACTAGAAGACCTTGTTGTCCCTTCTAATCCTATTGTTCGATGATTCTAACAATTGATTACAGATGCTTTATTTTTAGTGGTTTATAGTTGGTCTCGACAGCTGGGTTACTACAGAGTAGAGATCTTGAGTGCTGCAAATATTTCATTTCTTGGATCTAAGGTTGCATGGGTGTAAAAGAGTGGAATTTGACTTTCTGCCACCACTCTACCGCTCCCTCTGAGGAAAGAGGCACTAGATGAAACAAGGCTACTTTGTCAGGAAGAAAGAGACAGAGCAAGAGATCATGGGCTAGATTCACAAAAAATGTAGGTATAGTGATGCTCAGCTTCATTATACCTAAAAAATCACTGGGATTCAAAAAGCCTCCCTGTACAATGAATGTGGAGAGCCAGGTGCCTCAGAATGGCATTCACAAAAGCCGATGTGCTACATGGCTGCTCACCAAAGCTACCTAATAGGAGATGTAAAAAAGAAGTGTGTATTCTAAGCCCTGCCGCTCAGCCTAACTGTGGGCTGAAGGGAGGCACCTCCCGCTGTGTGGGATTTTCCAGCTGCGAAACCTCTCGAGGTTTGGTGCCCTGCCATTTTTGCAAGAAGATGGTTGTGGGGACGGGAAGAGGAAGAGGGCCCTGAGTCTGAGATTGAGGTACCTAAAGTGGCAGTTTAGGTGCTTAAGTCCTTTTGGAGCAATGGACTCTGTGCCTTGGTTTCACAGACATTAAGGATTTTTCCTAGTAGCAGCTAGTAGTTATGCTACATGGTACAAACAAATATCACACTCATACGATATGTTTTTAACTGCTGAAGTAATTGCATGAAACCTTGACCTGATGACTGGATATGTCAAGGAGATGATGGATGCCACTGGCTTTGGTATTATTAACTGGCCATGGGGTCTTTGCTTCCTTTCTCAAAGCTGTTGCTTAAAATAAGGTCACTATGTTCTCTGTTACAGGCACAGGCAACAAGGAGAAGGAGGAGAGACAATATGTACATCAGTTCTCTTCTTTTGCAAGGCCCTTTCCACTCCCATTTTAATTCTGTCATAATCCTTTATTTTCCAGTTCTTTCATTTGAATATAAAAGATGCATCTGAGGAAGTGGGTATTCACCCACGAAAGCTCATGCTCCAAACGTCTGTTAGTCTATAAGGTGCCACAGGATTCTTTGCTGCTTTTACAGATCCAGACTAACACGGCTACCCTCTGACATTTGAATATAGTTATAAGAAGAAGAAAACCTTGTCGTAATCTGCATTTCTGTGAAATTATCGATAAAGACTGAAAACCTTAGACAATAGGTGCAGTGATCTTGCTGAGGCAGCTAACTTTGTCTTGAGAAGAAAATCATCATTACTGGTCAAAATGCTGCCTAGGGCCCTTTCAACTCCATCTAGCCCCTGTGTTCTTTTCCTCATGGGAGAGTTGGACATTTGTATTACATTTTCAAATGCAGGTATCTAAAAATAGGCAACTATATTAACCCGTATTTAGACAACTAACTAGATGATCTGATTTTAGGATGGGCTGAGTATCTACCTGTAACTCCCACGGAAGTCAATGGAACCTCTAAAAAATCAGTCCACACTGAGGTGTCTATACACAGGTTAGGAGTGAAATCCTGGCTCTGGTGGAGTTAAACTCCCATTGACTTAAATGAAGCTGTGATTTCAGCCCAGCTATCCAGCTGTAGGTAACTACATTTGAAAATACTGGACATAGTGAATAGCAAAACCTGAATTTACTCATTTGTGCCTGAGGCTATGTCTACACTCAAACTGCTACGGCAGCACAGCTACTCTGGTACAGCTGTGCTGCTGTAGCACTTCAGTGTAGACACTTACTACAGCAATGGGAGAGGTTCTCCTGTTGCTGAAATTAATCAACCTCCCTGAGAGGCAGTGGCTAGGTCAATGGTTCTTCCACTGAACCTGGCCTTTGGGCTGGTCTACACTGAGGGGGGGAGGGAATCGATCTAAGATACGCAACTTCAGCTACGTGACCCGTGTAGCTGAAGCTGACGTATCTTATATTGATTTACCTCGGGTCCTCATGGTGCGGGATTGATGGCTGCAGCTCCCCCGTTGACTCCGCTACCGCCACTCGCTCTGGTGGAGTTCCGGAGTCGAAAGGGAGCGTGTTCGGGGATCGATTTATCGTGTCTAGATGAGACGCAATAAATCGATCCCCGATAGATTGATTACTACTCACCGATCCGGTGGGTAGTGAAGACATACCCTTAATTGTCCCTTTTGTGCTTTACCTGATTTTGAACCTTGTGTTGTCATTGTTACATCTACAAAATGAGTGTAAACCATTACCATTCTCATCTGGTAGGATCTGACACAGATGTAAATGACCATGCAAGGTACAAGGCAGTGAAGGATATCTTGTAATCCACTTAACATATATGCACTGAATTGAACTTTAAATGTTGAAAAAAAATTAATGAGGCCAAGAGGTATAATATTTAGCACTAGAGCCTTGCGTGGATACTAAATTTGTATCTGAAACTGATTCACGATCCGCAAACACAGTGTGCGGATATCTGCCAATTTTCAGGGCTCTATTTATCAGTATGCATATACCATGATGAATTCAATGACTGCTAAATGTTATTCAAAAATGAAATGCAACAATACAATGCATCATCAAATTCTTCAAATTGTGAACTTAGACAAAATATATTTACAGTGAAAAATTCAGCATGTAATTAAATGCATCACTTTTCCAAGATAAAAGTCTCAAAATCTTTGTAGATTACATTCTTTACACTTATGAGCTTGTTTTGGTCTATCAACACATAACATTTGTGTTAGCATACCATATGTTATCAGATTCTCTTATGGTATGATAAAGCTTGGATTTTCCATTTGAACCACAAATTTTTTAGGCAAAGTCATAGTTAAATTTGTAAGCCTTCATGAGCCATACCAAACGCAGTAGATGGAGCTGGATTTAGATATCATGTACTATCATGGATCTATTTTAGTTTTGGCCACATTTCAGAGAGAAATTTATGCTTCTTGATATACACAGAATATGAAGTAAAAATTATTCAGTAAAAATTAATGTCAACTTTAATTTTGATTTTCTCCTAATATTTTAACAAAAACAATTTTATATCCCAGCAGTCATTGTAGTACATAGATAGAATTCAAAGACCTTAGATGACATTGCAGTATGTTTGAAAAACAGATGTGTATATAATATAAACCATCTAGATCATGTTTCTTCATACAACTGTTATGTAACACTACAGACGACACATAAAATACTATAAAAAGGCCAAAGAAAAGAAACAGATACTGTATTCCATAAAGCTGGGCACAGGCTGACACAAAAAATAATAGCTCACCATTGTGACAATCAGAAGCACTAAAATATTTTATGAACTGGTTATCAGTGAGTTAAGAAATTACTTCACACTTAGCCTTACCAATCAGCTAAACATGTATATTTGTCAATAATACATATGATCAGAAAACACAAAGGGAGGATTGATAACAAGGGAAACCAATCCTAATACTATACTACAGAAACCTATGTGCTTATTTTACCACTGAAATTAAGTACAGTTTATTTATACAAAATATCCATGTATTAAAAACATTAATGTAAAAGATCACAAGTAGATTGCAATGCTACTTGATTTTAAAAAGCACCCTACTCTACGATTTACTCAATACTCCAATAAACTTGCCACTCCCTTAAAGATGCATACCCTTACGGTGAAGATAAACTGATGTATAGAAGTGACATGTTTTATAACTGTACAATCTCCTGCATTATATGCATATATAAAACATAAATAAAACCTGTTTCATATAACCTGGAAATATTCATCCAATAAAGGCAGTATTTTTGCAAATACTGCTGTCTAAAAACAAACTGTAAATTTTAGAAAAAATGTATTAGGCTCAAGGATAAAAGTGGAAAGATGGCACAAGATGTAATGTATCTACACTGCACTGTTTCCTGCCTTCCATTTTTAGAGTTCAGTCTCTGTTCAATCCTTTGCACTAACAAAAGTGTCCTGAGTACCACCATGTGGACAAAAGGAGGTATATAGCATAGGCTCTGAATAACTCTGAAAGGTTTTGACATTAACTAAGCCACAGCAGCTTTATTACTTTCCTGAAGCAAATCTAAATAGTTTCAAATATACCAGCCACTTTAAGAAAATTCCAAAGTTATCTTCATAAATATTGGATAGTAGGATTTTAAGTGATAAGAAATACAGGAAACTGGTCCTGGTATATTCCAAATATCTCAAAACTAATCTAGAGCAATTTGAAGGACCTTATTAATATTATATCTCATCATATTTCAATTCTAAATATTGTTCTAGTTAAAAAAATCCTAGTTCAGAAAAATACCTTGAGCTCTCAGAAAGATAATCCTCTTGTATTAGGCAACATTTACTATAGCACACGTTTTTAACAAACATATAAATGAAATTGAAGAAGTAAAGGAAAATCCTCAAAACAGGTATAAATCAAGGAAACATTAATTTGAAACTGCAAAAATGTTTTAAAGATAAAGCTTGACAAACGAGAAGCACGTTTCAGGCCATATTCTGCTTTCAGTTCTAATCATGTAAAACTGAAATAACTCAGTATAAAAGCAGTGTTAATCCAGAATGATGCCATTCTATCCAAACACAGAATGTGGCTCAGCATCTTGGAAATGGTATACAGGTACCTGATATTACAAAACACCCTTTCTCTCATGAGAAACTAAATTGGGTCTATATCAAAATGAAAAATCATTAACCAAAAAGACAGTGTGAAATAAATTAATCATTACCAACACAGTTACCAATGGAGAACTTCAAAATATTCAAATACAGATTTAAAAAACTCTAATAATGAGTCAAAAATGAGGGAGGGAAAAAGCACCTGTTGGAAATATGTATGAAAAAATAATCTTTTTAAAATTCAAGTAAATTAACATTTATAAAATCAGGCTAGGTAAGTTACAAGCTTTCAGAGTTGTAGTTCAGCCAGGAAAATGCCCCAAATATACAGATAACACCAAGTAATATATCTATATACACTGTTCTGTATAGCATTCTAGAAAGGGAACAAACTCAAAGATTTTAATCATGTTATTTTCTTAAAAGACAGCACCATTTTTTGGCATAATCACAGGAAGTGGAGCTTAAAATTAATTTATAAAGTTAAAAATATATTTTAAATAAGATTTGGAATCACTAGAGAAGTACAAATAAATCAACTTGAAAAAAAATACCTATGCAATGTACCTGACCAGCAGTTCATGTAACTAAACTGAAAACATACATGGCCAATTTCTCTGGTGGTATAAATTCACTGACTTCAAATGCATTTATGCCAGAAGAGAAATTGAACCATACAGTCATGGGTGCATCTGAACAAAGCAACCCATTTTAAGATCTGTCTCAATCTAGATATACTTGCTAGGAACTCTATTCAAACCAAATTTCATTTTCACTGTAGGTTCTCTGAAGGCATCCACACTTCAGCTTCTCTAATACCTATTTGCATTCTAAAGTAAAAAGAAAAATTCTTCTGGATGTCTCTTTTCAAGCCCGAGAGTCCAAGATTTGGCAACGATCTCCTGATTGCTGTGGATCAAGAAATTCTGTCTCCCCTAACTCATACTGTATATAACCACTTAGCTGAGCACAATCCAAGAGAACCACTAACATCCCGCTGATAGGATAGAGCTTTGTTTTCCACCATCCCCACTGATTTACTCTGTGGTCCTTGATTACAGCTACCTGTGCTCTGCTAACAACATTTTCAGTTTCTAGCACATGATAGTTTCAAGTGAGATTAGTGATCTGAAGGTCCCTTCTGGTCTTAAACTATGAAACTATAAAAAACTTGTCATGTGACCCTACATCTATCCCAGTGCATGAATGAGGCTAATATTCAGATGATCTGGCTTCATCTATTTCAGATAATCCAAAAGGTATCTTGGGGAGAAAAAAAGCCTCTTTTCATTAGCCCTGCAAGACTGGACATTTTATTCATTGTTTTTGACCGTTTGCTAAATGATCCACTTCTTAAATGTCTGTAAGATTCATTTCACTTTATTCTATTTTGCTTTCTAGTGATAGCGTCTGCCATGGTAAGAGTCACACAAAGCGTTTGTAAACAGTATCTAGTAATGCTCCATGATGCCTTTCCAAAGTGGTTTTCACATGTTTCCAGCCGTCTTGTGCCATCCAACTAGTCTTTTTGCATTCTAATCTGTCCCTGTACAGATATCCTTTTTTGGCACATACTGTTAGTGTGATGAGGTCATCAAGGAAATACATGTTGCCTGTGTACCACTTGCTGAGTTTTAAAGGTTGCCTCATTGACCCTATCATTGTCTAGTACCCACACTCTAAAGTAAAAGGTCTTTACATTGCAAGCAGGGATAATGCCTGCCTACCAGATTAATCTGAGTGTAGACAACTCAGAGAACACATATTATATGATTATAACTATTTGTTGAAGGATGTGCCATCACAATTTAGTTCCAAGCTCAAAATAAAGCCAAACGCGAACAACTGGCCAGCTTAGATTTATGCACCTGAAGTTAAGTGAATGAGCCAGTTCTGAACTGGATTATCATTCAGTGATAGGAAATGCCTTTATTGGCCAGATATGATAAATTTCCAGACAGTCTGAATACAGCCATATGGTGCACAAGGATAGAGAGGATATCATAACAAAATCTTCATCTCCCCCTTTGGCTCCACAGAAGCAATTCAAGTGAGCTTGAATGTCCTAGGTGTGCTTCGTAAGCATAGGTCAGCTGGGTGTGGAAACCTATGCCATGACTTTCTGAAGTGAACAGTAACATTTCATATGAACAGAGTTCCCCAGAACCCTACCTAAGAAAATAAACTTCAGTGGGAACATGTGAATTTAAAAACTCTACAACTGTAATTCACTCTGTAATAAGATGAATAAAACCAGTATTAACAAGACTGAAAAATCTGTACAGTCTTAAGATCATCAAGTTGTAAGAAAATAAATTGTGTTTGAAGAGAAAAGCTCATAAAAACTATTTGGGCCTGTTGCCGCTCTAAATCAGAGAAACAGTAAAAATATAACACATGGAATGAACTCACAAAATCATTTCAAAACTCTGACATGGCAATTAATGTAGTAAAAGACTCGATCAAAGTGCATTATAAAATGTCTATATATTGTACAGTATATATATGGACAAAAATGCACTAAGTATTATGAAGATTAAATTGATTCATAAAGGGAAATAAGGTATAAACATGAACCAAAGTGTCTCGGGAGGGATGTTTATTTCCCACTGGCACGCTGTCGAGCCTGAGATAGGTGATAGTAACAATCTGCTGGGTTGCACCTTCCGCTCGGCCCTGGAGGCCCCTGGGGACCTGGTGATCCTGGAGTGCCCGGGAGGCCTGGCACACCAGTGGCTGATAAAATAAAGATTGCAATTAGCATAGACATCATCACTGTGCATATGAGCAGCCTCTTGGTATTCTCAAAAGCCTGGTCCTTTGCACCAACTAAACAGCAAGAGGCATGGAGTCTGATTCTGACCACCAAAGAAAATCAGGGGTTACCTTATGAAAATCAATGGAATTACACTGGTCTAAAACTGGTGTGAGATCAGAATCATGTACAAAGAGTGCGTATTTGTTTTACAATGATAAAGCTAGAGACATTTACCTGAAGGGCCAGGTGGACCAGGATTACCTGGGAGTACAATACCAGGCTCACCTCTTTCCCCCTTCTGTCCTCTGTAACCTACAAAGGATAAAAAGATAAAAAGAATAAGAGTGCCCTGTAAATATAACAATCTTTTTTCTAGGCACCTTACTGACACAAAACTACCAAAACAAACGTGAAAACTGATGCCCATTTTTTCTGAGGCTGGTTATCTAGCTATTGTACTATTTACCTTCCTTTTATTACACATGGGAAGATTTCTACCAGTAGCTGATAGATCCTGAGACAGAAGAGTATCAATGGATCAATTGGCCTCACCCTTTCCAAAGATTTTCTGCTACTTTGGTAAAGACTCCAGGACAAAAAAACTGAACATATATCCTGCTTCAATATTAACCACACGGTGAAACGACATATGGTAACAAACAAAAAATTAGATGTAATAGAAAAAGTAAAAACTTGCCTACGATGTATCTAAAGAAATATTATGGGACTTGACAGTCTGTTTAACTGACCTAATTCACTACAATGTGCTCAGAATAGAATAGAATGCCAGCGGATAGCTTATATACCAAGGTAGTCAAACTTTCTGACCACTGGTAGCTCAACATCTCCCAGGAGCTACTGCAGCTAAATTTTTATCATTTGTATTATGCGTGTATTATAGATTGTAAGATTTTTGGGCTGGGCCTACATCCTCCTGAGGGTTTGTAAAGTACTATGCACAGCTATGCCACTATATAAATGGGGGACGGGGGAGGAGCCCTTTAGTTATAGCGTACATCCACAGTGGTCTTCACTATTAATACAGTGTTGCTGGAGCCTGTGAAGATTACAGGTTCCAGCATGCAATGGACTAGTGCCCACATGCTCAATAACTATGGGTGGCACATTTGGATTTGTGCTCTGCACAGGCTACTACTCTGTACTGAAGATGAGTGGCTATGTTTGTTCAACTGTATGCAAACAAATTCAGCCCTCAGCTGAATGAGAATTAGGTTCAGCCCTCCTGTGTCTTGGCAAGTTGTCAAGATGGTTCCATCAGCTGGGAAAACTCTGGATGTCCTTAGAATAGCAGTACAAGGGTAACTGAAATGATAATATTCCTTACAATTTCTCTCATAGTCAAAAATAGGCCTGTGACTTTTACATTAAAGCAAAATGACTGATGGGAAATAAATATAGTTTAAGAGGAATAACAAATCTGACACCAACACCTAACTTTTATAAGGATTTTTGGGAGGCCCATTTCTCTTCCTCCATGCAAGAGTAAAAGTGGGTGGGGTGGTGACATACACTCAAGATACACTGAGAATTAATGCTCCATCCCTGGTTAAATATAGAATTGCAACAGAGAAGATTAAATTTGCTGTGGATAAGGTACCAATATATTTCCAGTGTCTTACTATGTCAAGTAAGCTGCTCCTTTTTGGAGCAGCTGTCCCCCAATGAGAGGAAAATAAGAAGAGAAGGATTGTGAGGTGTCCAATGAGCACTGAGTCAATTGTTATCTGAACAATAATGGGACTGGTAGCTGTATGGCTGAAGTAGCCGGTTAGCACTATTACATGGCAACACCCCTTCATGTGACAACTCATGAACAAAATGGGAGGACATATAAGTATTGTGGGCACCAAATGAAACTATGTAATAGAATGGTACGCAGATTCATACAATTTTTCTATTAAACACAAGATCATCTTAAATTTCAACAGAAAACCTATTATCAACTGCCATCATCCTTGGTCTCAGAGCAAAGCAGCGACTGGTAATTTAGTCTCCTCTCTCAACATCCCAACATCTCCCTTCAACACTGAAATGATAATTGGAGTCCATAAAATCCAAAACAGTAGAATACGCATGCAATGTGACATGCATGACAGGACAATCATATAAAAACAGGCAAGTATCTAAAAAGAAATCAAGCAATTGAATAATTCAGACAGGAAAAAAGCTCTCTTTACATAAGCTGTGCATTCTGGTAGCCAAGCCCCATGAAACAGAACTGTCTAAGACATCCACACACAACTGTGAAACCCCCAATAAGAAAGGTGAAGGAGCTTATATTCAGTAATGAATCTTGAATTTGTTTTTAAATTGCCATGATTAACAGTATTTGTGACTATATAAGTTAGCTGGCTATGGAAGTTTTGTGCAATTCATTGCAGTTGCTACTGTTTGTGAAGGTCAATCACATAATTAAGAAGCTGATTACATTTCCTATTTATTATACCTCTATGCGTCTTAATTTTACAATTAGTAGTTAGAGTACAGTTTATCAGAACAAACCCAGCTAATTATACTTTAACAAAACAGTGCTACCATTAATCATTTATGTTTTGTATTTCTATGTGCATGGGGCACAAAGAAATCACATTTAAAATATATCATGTTTACAATGTTTATAACATATCGTGTATACAATAATACAGTCAGAAAGGGACTGGGATTGACAAATTCTGTAAACATTACTGAATTTCAAGGCAATAATAAAAATAACCCTCAAAATCAATACTATATACAGCAGGCACATTGTATGAGTGAAAATAGCATAAACAATGGCTAACTGTGTTTGAGTACATATACAAATGGGTCTTTTGTGCATATTGGCATAGTAAGTTTCAATGATACCAACATTTAATAAAACATTTCTCAGGTAACTTTTCTAAAAATAGTGTTTTATTTTACAGTGTGTGAACAATAAGAAAAACATGTAAGTATATTATTGGAGCACCTTTCCGAAACAATCCAGTATTTAACTCTTGCAATAAAACAGTTGATTTTATATGAGGTATATTTTACGCAGAAGTAGGTCCCATGATTACACTTCTGGAGGATAATATTACAATCTACTTGAGCAAATTTTTAACAAACTCATATGAGGCACAGAGGAATATAACTATACACCTAAGCAAGGTTTTAGGTTTATTACAAAACCCCCAGGCATAGATACGATGCTGTGTATTTTCTGTTGGCAGAGTTACAATTTCAGTAACAGGTTTTAATTTAATTCAAAAGGCTCACAAAGGCAGTTTTCCTAAAGTCTTTTAATTGTGTTCTGGAAGTTTTATTTTGTTGTAATTCTTAAAACAACAAATACCCAGAAGATTTAGGTCCACTAGTATAATATGTGGATAGTTTTGGTAAACACTGACCAGTGTGCAGAAAATATATACTATAATGGTAGAGTGCTGTTTTCTTCTCATAGACTGATTTGACTGGAATTTTACATACACTTTCAATATAGTGCTAACTGTAATAGTCTGTCAGCAGCATCACTACTAATAGTGATTAATACTAATAATAATATTAATTACTAATAGCAATACTAATTCTGCTAATAGTCTGTCAGCAGCATCACTACTCTAATCCAATAGTATGTATTCAGGAGAGCACAATTACAGGAGAAAAGTCACTTGAGTTATTTAATTTAGAAAAGCTTCAACAAGATTTTTTTTATGCAGTCCTGAGTCTCTTCTCCCCACACTGATACTCATGGGAGCTACAAGAGTAGTGTCTAGAGAAAGATGAGGCTCTTTAGCATACATGAGAAGGGAAAGGACAACAATGCCAAAATATCTGGTGCATTTTACTGTGTAAATACTCTAGATATTAAAGAACTCTGAAATACAAGAGACCATACCATAAACAGTTGTAAGAACAAAATTCTCCTGTCTGATCTCCCCCGGATATTGTGTGTGTAGGGCCAGATCATGTTTAAAAAAACTTAAAAAAAATTGATTTACAAGTTATTTGCAGGAGTAGCATTCATGTGAGTCTATATTGTGTTCAAAGTTATAGTAACTGACTTAACTCCATTGATTTAAGTGAGTTTGCACAGGTGTAACTGAGAGCAAGAAGGGAAGGGCAGAGATCTTTCTGTATGAAACAGTTTGTTTTTCATATACCATATTACACTAGAGCTGCAAGAATCATGTTTACCGCTTATGCTCTAGTGTAATATGGTATATGAAAAACAAACTGTTTCATACAGAAAGATCTCTGCCCTTCCCTTCTTGCTCTCAGTTACACCTGTGCAAACTCACTTAAATCAATAGTTAAGTCAGTTACTATAACTTTGAACACAATATAGACTCACATGAATGCTACTCCTGCAAATAAATTGTAAATCAATTGCATATATTTTTGTATGACATTTGTTTCCTTTAAGACTCCACTTATAGTATAGTAAAGTCCATGGGGTACCAATGGCTCTCATTAAGCTGGCATTTTACATTTCACTGGTAACACTGCCTTATGGTATCATGTTACAATATTCGTACTGTATACTTACTTTTAAAAAATGAAAAAGAAATGTAAAAAAGTCTCACTCACTATTACATATCGCAGGGGTCTGCAACATTTCAGAAGCGGCATGCCAAGTCTTCATTTATTCATTCTAATTTAAGGTTTTGCGTGCCAGTAATACATTTTAACATTTTTAGAAGGTCTCTTTCTCTAAGTCTATAATATATAACTAAACTATTGTTGTATGTAAAGTAAATAAATTTTTTTAAATGTTTAAGAAGCTTCTTTTAAAATTAAATTAAAATGCAGAGCCCCCCGGAACGGTGGCCAGGACCTGGGCAGTGTGAGTGCCGCTGAAAATCAGGACGCGTGCTGCCTTCGGCACCCATGCCATAGGTTGCCTAGCCCGACATATAGCCTAACAGCTTCACTGCTAGTCCTGTATTCCAGCATCTGTGCTGCAACTTTTGTTGATATTATACCGCTTCACTCCAAACCTAATGTTACATCATGATTATTTGAATCTGATACATTTTGTCGGATGCACCTACCGGTGAGGTTAACATCATTTTTTCCTTGCAGGGAACAATTCTAGGCTTTATTAAAATGTTATGAATCTGCTCCCAGTGTTCTTAAGTATGATTTTTTTTAAATGTGAGCACTGAAGCACTTATGCACTGGCAACCTTTACTCTTCTCAAAAACCAATGGCAGAACTACAGTTTAAAATAAACAGTCCAGTGCACATTATCTCTCTGGTATACCAGGTGTGCACATGAACATATCCTGCTGAACCTAGACACACATGCACATAACATGTTATCTTGCTGAGACTAGACATACATGTATGTTACATGCTTCCCTGAAGAGTCTGTCTACTACATTTTTAATTGTTTCTGATTGCTCAGTATTTTAAATTTTGTTGCCTGCACCCAAGAATGAGATCAACAGGCAATAGCAGGGAAGGGCATCTAATGCTTGTGTGTCCTCTTTGGTTTCTCACTATTGATGTAGGGGTAGGTAGGTAGGTCAAACTTTTGCTTTTTCTTTCCTTTAAAGTGTAATTTTATATCAACATGTCTATTTTCTTATGCATCAGAGGTGAGAATGCCTCTCATTTAGCTCAAGCCTTGTTATTTTATAGACTGAAACAGTGTACTGAAATGAAGGGTAAAGTATGTAGGAATCCTGTGCCAATGGGGAACTACTTTTACTTAAGAATAAAGCACCAAAAATAAGCTTAATTTTTCTATAAGTATAGCTACCATCTTCACTTCTTGAAACTCACTAACTTGAAGTAATTCATATTACGGTTTGCTACTTCTGAGAGTATCCACCAGGTACAATCTCATTGAACAATCGAACAGTGGCATTAAAATTGACCATTTACAGTGATCTGAATACTTAGAAAATTAACAAGTCACTGTTGCAAAACTCTAATCTCTTTTATTGCCTTCCTTGAGCCTTTATTCTTGTTTGTTCTTCTTATTCTGAGCTCATCACATTTTTCAAGCTTCAGTCACGGGTTTGCTCTTATCAGTGTTAATAGTCTTTACTCTTCCTTTAGCTCTCCATTCCACACATCTTCAGATTTGCTTTCATGTTCTTCATTCCAGTCTGACTTGCTCTGACTCCAGAGCAGACCAAACTAACAAAAGATAATAATAAAGAACTACCTATACATATACTATAAATTATATACTATCCCCAAATCATTTGTATATATTTTATAAATTCTTCTGCCATTCTTTTCCTATTAATTTCCCATGCCAGCTTGGTTTGTGATGAATTACAGGAGAATCCAATCATAATGAACTCAGTTTATGTGAAACTACTTCCATGGTGAAGGATGGTACAGTAGAATTAAAGTCCCAAATTGTTTCAGTGCACTGCACTTGCAACTTGCAGGTTTGAATATAGTGAAAATCCAATTACTGTGAAACTGTTTTGTGAAAATCAATGACTTGACTGTAAGAGAGGTACTTTATATGGGGAATATTCTTTCCCTCAGTCTTTTCTCATCAGTGTTTCTGGATCAGAGCTGCAAAAACTCAGACTTAGAGCTCAAATCTTTGCTTCTCAGGGGATAACCTGGTTAGTAGAAATGTGTATCAGATATGTTAAGAGCTACAATTGAGCACTGGTATCGTTTTTCTTCCACGTGAACATGTTTTGGACCAAATCACTTCTATAGTAGGTTTAGCTAAGCTATCTATCAGTATTTAAACTTTATCATTTATTAGAATAAAATGGATTGATTAGGCATTTTTAATAAGGAAATACCACACATTTGCTATGGGTTAATTTATAGATCTTTTCTGGAAATGCAGTAGTATGATTTTAAAAGTTAATCATTAGGAAGCTAGATACATAGTTCTAATTTAACTATCATTAGCAAGTATATGAAGACTAAAAGCGTGATACCTATGAACATTTTATTAGAAACCTTACCTTGAGGTCCAGGTTCTCCTGGTGGCCCTGGTAATCCATCTTTTCCTGGTGGACCTGGTTTCCCATGACCGTGAGAAGCTAACATTGCAGCCGGCAGCTTCAGTTGGGATACAAACTGAGCCATCCTCTCTTCATTAACAAAGGACATAGAAAAGAAAATGTGTAAGAGATTTGGTAGCACAACATATGAAAATCACTAAAACACCAGCCTCAATTTCCAGACTAATCCAGAACTAGTTACCGGAAGTGATTTTAGCTAACCCTTTAAACAGATAATACCTTGATCTTACAAGGTGCTGGATACTCCTATAAGCACTGAGAACCTTCAACCCCTTTGACATTAAAGGCAGGAGTGCTTACACCTCCCATAGTTGAGCACTAATGAATAAGCACTAACACTAATATTCTGCTGCGTATATATATATATTTTTACTATTTACAGTTCCCACCATCTCCTGGTGATGAAAGTATACGGATACATGGCTACAGAACAGTATGTAAATGGAATGAAATTCACTCCTGTGCAGAGAGTCCACACAAGATCTATAATTCCATGTAAGGTACAAAAACAAGGCTTAAGTTGGACTTAAATTCTACACATCTTTGTACTGGCTGCCCTCTGCACTGGGGTGAATTTCCCTCTAGGGTTACCATGCTGACCTGATGGAGTGTCTGAAGGTGTCAAACCTAAAAGTGATCACAGTTAAAAGTAGATCCAAGTCAAAATTGTTCAACACTTGACTTGTCAGGGAGGGTGCAAGTAACCCATTTCCCAGTGTGTGGAGAACGAGGAAATGCTGACTTCATTAATGAAGAAAAACGGGTTCCACTAAGTCTTGCTGGCTCACTGCCTCTGAGATACAGGACTTGGAAGTGGCATATTCAGGATTTAGCTTTTGGGCTAGTTGTTGGAGTGGCAAAGAAACTGCTTATGATGGTTGGGCAATTTCCTAATTACAACCATGTCTGCTGCAGAGATTTTCAATTTAAAATATTAATATTACATGAGAATCAGACCAATGGTCCATCTAGCCCAATATACTGTCTCTGACGGTGGATAGTGCCAGATACTTCAGAGGGAATGAACAGAACTGGGCAATTTTGAGTGATCCATCACCTGTTGTCCAGTCCCAGCTCCTGGTAATTGGAGGTTTAGGGACAATATAATCCACTTGTGGCTGCCTTGTTAACTCTTTAGATGTAGTCAAAGATTGTTACTGTATAATTCTGAATCCATTCTAACGTTGTGGATTCAAAACTTTAACTCAAAGTCAGAACATTTCTGGGCTTGAATTCCATTCATCGGAGAATTTGAATAAAGAGCCGCATGGGCAGAAAATAAAATATTAAGGTGAACAATGGAGCAGAGAACAGGCAACATACAATTCTATTTTGAAACACAACTGTGGGGTTCCATGCATATGAATGACTCCAAATCACTGCATTTATGGTGCTGGGTGTTCTGCATAGAAAAACATATGCACAAATGGCTTTCTATAGCATACAAGTTCTGCTTTTTTAATATTTCTGTGCAAGAATGACAACACACAAACATAGGGCCTGATCCTGTAGCCACTCCAAGTACAGGACTCCCATTCTCATTGGTGGGAGTTCCACTTACAGAGTGACTACAGAAACAGGCTTACACCAGTCTTGTAACACATTATTCTGCATAAGTTTGGCCCAGTTGTTAGTGCCTGGATTGACATGTTAGAGGGACAGCTTTGATTCCTGAGCTTTGCAGGGCTTTGAAGGCTGCACATTCAATCCTAACTTTGCTCTGCAGTAACCACTATGGCAGAAGGGAAGGAGGGACCTATATCAAGCAATCATAAACCAAGCAGAACCAACTGATTGGGGGTGGGGGGGAGGAGAAGGTACAGGTGGAAGGTAAGTTTCTACTGAGGATTGGGAACAGGAAAATACTCTCTTAAGGGTATACTAATTTATTCCTCAAACAGGAACAAACAAACAAACAGGCCTTATTGGTGTTCAACGTCCACACCAAAACTAGTGCCAGCTGTGAATACAAACAGCAGAGTATTCACAATTAAGGTCAGAGAAGTTAGTGTACATGCTAGAGTTGATTGATGTATTTGTTTGAATAATAATTCTTTTTTGGTAAGTGAATTTTTCATAAACCAGTCCTGATTTTTTCAAGTGTGTCTGCTATTTGTGTATATGCGATGAATAGCTTCTACAAATATTTTTCAAACTATGAGCTGTCATTAATGATTTGCTTTGACTATTTGGTTATCATTGTTCATATTGTGAAGAGATCTGCCAAAATGACACAGCATTACTTCTGCTTCCCAACTAGAAAACTAACTTTTTAAATAGAACAGCAAATGACTACATTGCAGTAAGAATTAATGGCTGAATAAACTCGCCTCAATTCATGAAACATTCAGTTTGCAAATATTTTGGGAATTCATGACAGAGGCTGAACACTCACAAATAACATACGTTAATTATTGCCTTGAACCAATATCTCAACTCCTTTTAGGAATGGTTTAGTATTTCTTAAGTAAAGAGGAGACATAAATAAGGAAACACGTCAAAAAGTAAAGAGAGTATCAATGTATATTTCAACACCAAGGACTGAAGTTAATATGACACAATTCCATCTGAAACACACCATGCAGAAAAGCAGTTAACATGCATAGTAGTATGTATATCTTTTCTAAAGAACTGACATAATAACTCTTGAGGCTAATTTATTTATGGAGAAAGGACAATTAAATAGATATTTTGGAATGAGACCATTGTGCAAAAAGTGAAGCTTAAATACATTTCTAGATTATCTTTCATACATGTGATATACTATATACATTATTACGGTTGAAGTTTAATGTTAAACAATTTTAGCTAATAGTTAAATCTAATTATTATTTTACATATATTGTGACAGGGTCAGGACAGATGGCTACAGGAGAATGTAGAAGGCAGATATCTTAGACCCAGATTAAGCAGGTCCCTTTTCCCTGGGTAAGATAACAGGAGTGGTTCCAGAACAATCAAGAACTTGCTGGAACCACTTATGGCAAGCAGGCTAATTAGAACACCTGGAGCCAATTAAGAAGCTGGTAGAATCAATTAAGACAGGCAGGCTAATCAGGGCACCTGGTTTAAAAAGGACCTCACTTCAGTCAGTGAGGGACATGCAAGGAGTGGGAAGTGAGAGGGTGTGCTGCTGGTGGACTGAGGAGTACAAATGCTATCTGGCATCAGGAGAACAGTCCTGTGGTGAGGATATAGAAGGTGTTTGGAGGAGGCCATGGGGAAGTTACCCAGGGAGTTGTAGCTGTCATGCAGCTGTTACAGGAAACACTGCTGTGATCCACAGGGCCCTGGGCTGGAACTTGGAGTAAAGGGCGGACCCAGGTTTCCCCCATTTATCCCTCTCCATTGCATACAAGAGAAGTTGACCTGGACTGTGGGTCCCACCAGAGGAGAAGGTCCCTGACCTGTCCCCCGACCCATTAGGTGGATCAGCAGAGATGGCAGGGATTGTTCTTCTCCCTTTTTCCCCATGCTGGCCAGTGATGTGATCAGCTGAGTGAATGGCAGGTTTGAGCCACTAGCAAAAGTAGCCAAACTGAGGGCTGCCATGAATCTCTGAGGCAAACAAATCTGCCAATAAGTGCAGGACTCACCAAGGCAGAGAAGGAACTTTGTCACAATATCTATTTAAACATATCTTGATACATTTGGCAATACGTAAACAATTCTAGTTTAAAATACTTTACATATATATTAGTTATTATGTTTCTCCTTTTAGAGTAGTTTTATTACAAAGATTAATAACAAGACAGTTTTTAACAAACATTCTCATCCACTTGTTATATCATTTATTGTTTTGGACATGGTAATCAAGATATTTATACATTCAAGTACTATGCAGTTTAATTACAAACATTAGTTATGAGAACCAACTTACTTTATTAATATAATTATAATACATGTAATTTCATGAGTTTTATAACACAGATAAAAA